>NC_090809.1:48826805-49114305 GCF_036512215.1 Solanum lycopersicum | reverse complement strand
TACATATTGCCATAAGCTTGCCCTTATTTTCACTGCTTTAAGTTTGTCATACAACTCTTAGGATAACGATAGGACTTTCTTAGCTTGTAACATAAACTTGGGGTCAGGTAGGGTATATTTAAGTATACTTTACTGACTTGTTGCGCTCCTTGACATATCGTCTAAACGTACCACCTTTTTATTGTTTTATTTCGCCCAATTTCTCAATTTTCTTTTTATCTTGTTGTTTTCCCTTTCTTATCTTTATATCTAGGTGACTTTTCTTCTTCTTTTTTTTAGTCACTTCTGTTTTGTTCTTTCTTTCTCTTCATTCTTTCAACCCCACTTTCCGGAGTATTCCTTATAACAGACACCCTCAACTCATGACTTTGCCATGAGTCAAGGTTCACAATACCCACGGTTGGGCCAGGGCCACGACAAGGTTGTTTTCTGCATTAGCCACCCTCAAGTTATGCTTTTGGCATAAATTGAGATGCGCATGTCCAAGGAGGGACCAGGGCCAACACATTGTTCCCAGGGAAGATCAGTTGGGGTGAAAAAGAAAGATCTGTTTTTAGGCTTAAATCATTTGAATCAATACGGGATTAACTTCATTTGGTTTTTTTATTTTTTATTTGGGCTCAAGATTGACTATTTCAAACAAATGCCTGTGATCCTTTCGTAATTGTTCATTTTGGCTTACTTTTAGCAAGACTAACCAGGCAAGTTTTAGCTTAGTCTCAATGGTGGATCCTTCAAATTTTCCTCACACTCACTTGACATTCATTACATTCCCAGATTATTAGACACCTAGTTCGAGTCTTAGATTCAAGGTCATGCAGTAGTGTATCTGTATGTCATGTAGAGCCACACAATTATCAATTACTATGCCTAGTCATGCATCATTTTCATATCGGTATATCATATTTGTATTAGACATCATTCTTCAGAGTTATACTATGTACGCAAGATGTAACATGCTGGTTCAACAATAAAAGTAATCAGTCTTTGGGGGAAAAAAGAACATAGGCAAGAAAACCCCAAAAGAGGATCGTGAATTGGGCTACTAAGACTTCACCCTAGCACTCACTTTCCATTTACCTCACCCCCAACAAAAAAATATGCAATTGTCCCCAATGCATAAAAAACTGAAATACGAGAGTGGTAGGTGAAGCAAACCTGAGGTGCAAAGCGCCGTCAATCAGCAAGCTGGTGGGTCCAGTTCCCCGAAACCTACTACCTATGTAGTCTGGACATCCTCAGTAGTGTCCTCATCAGCAACAGCTTTATCAAGTATGTGCCTCCCGCTGTCTCCACATCTCTGTAGTAGCAGTGAAACACGAACGAAATAGGTGATGGCCCGTCGTAAGTATGACGAACTGTCATGGGGTCCGTCATATCTTACTTTTAAAATGTTTATTTGGAGACCATCAGAAGGAAAGTCTCTGACAGTTATGACGGATAAGAAGGATGGACCGTCGTCGATGTCCGTCATGGGGCACTTAGAAAAAGTATGAAGACCCTTAGGGGAGGGGTCTCTGACCGTCATGATGATTATGCAGGACGGACCGTCGAGGGTACGACAGTCCATCGTAGATATCCGTTAGTGGATACTTAGAAAAAAAATGGAGACCCTTAGGACAAGGGTCTCTAACAATCATGACGGTAGTGCAGGACGGACCGTCGTAGGTATGATGGTCCGTCGTAAATGTCCGTCAAAGGACACTTAGAAAATAAATGATAAACGTACCTGGAATGACGGATTTATGTGACGGTCCATCGCAAGCGTGACAACCCATCAATGTATCCGTCAGTGAATGTTGCGGCGTGATTTTCTACAGAATTTCCTGGTGATGTGCTATCTGCAAATTTAAAACCCATTAATAGAAAATGCTACCATTACTAGAAAGAAAACTATAGTTGGGTTAGAGGATACGTATTGGGTTGCCTCCTAACCAGCTCCTGATTTAACGTCGCAGCACGACTGAAGACACTTGATTACTCAGACTTCATCCAGATGGTATGTCTCGATCACTTCATTCATCGATTCAGCATGCCCGAAATAGATTTTTATTCATTGTCCATTCACCTTAAATCGCACACCCTCCTTGGTTTCAAACTAAACTGCTCCATGAGGGAATAGTTGTGTAATCAAAAAAGGTCCAGTCCATTTGGACTTGAGCTTGCCCGGAAACAAGCGCAACCTAGAATTTTATAAAAGCACCAAATCCTCAACCATAAACTCTCATTTTTCAATTTTTAGGTCATGGTACTTCTTAATCATTTCTTTGTAGGATATAGCAGATACAGATTGGAGCTCACCCCTCTGCCTCATGGACCTACAAATGTTGAAGGTCACTTCTTCATTGTTCAACCGAAATTTCATCTGCCCCTTTTCCATATCAACTAAGGCTCTACCCGTAGTAATGAATGGCCTCCTAATAATGATAGGCACTTCAAAATCGACTTCACAATCAAAAATAGCAAAATCTGCTAGAAATATGAACGACTCCACTTTTACTAGCACATCGTGGAGTATCCCTATAAGGCTTTTTGTTGTTCGATCGGCCATCAGTAGCCACATCGCAATGGGATTTGGATCATCCAAACCCAACTTTTTGTAAATCGAGAGGGGCATGAGATTTATGCTTGCCCCCAGATCACATAATGCTTTCACAAAATGTAATAACCTGATTGTACAAGGATAGTGAACGCACCCGGATCTTCTTTCTTTTGTACTAGAGATCTTGTAGCAATAGCACTACAAAGCTGCATTCTATCATCATCCTCAAAAGTGACCAATCTTTTCTTGGTAACCAGATCTTTCATAAACTTGGCATAACCGGGCATTTGTTCTAGAGCTTCTACCAAAGGGACATTTATAGAAAGTTGTTTCAACATTGTTATAAAATGTCAATATTTACCATCCTCAGTCATTTTCACTAATCTTTGAGGAAAGGGGGGGGTCTAGGAATGGAGTTACCTTTTTAACCACTTCAACATCTTTTCTAGTGTTATCTTCTACTTCACCACTAACCTCTACCACTTTATCATTATCTTTTATCACCTTTTCCTCATTAGACGGCATAGGTGGGTCAATGGTTTGCTTACTACCCCGAGTAGTGATTGTCATACAGTGTCCATCATTTTTTAGATTTTGGACAGTGTTGCTAGGAAGAGTTCCCGGTTGTCGTGTGTTCACAGTCCCAGATAATTGGGCAATTTGCAACTCAAGATGCTTAATCGATATTGCATGTGAATCGACTTTCTGCCCAATACCCGCTAAATCACTCCTTAACTCTTTAATGTTCTCATAACTAGCATCGAACCTCCTCATCATTTTGTGCAACATATCCTCAACCCCCGCCATACTACCTCCACCATCCCTAAGGGCAACTTCACGATTTTGAGGAGGAACATAGGGCCCATTCCTATCATTTCTATTTCATAGTTACCCCTATTGAAGTTATTGTCGCGGTTGTAATTTCCATATCGGACATAATTACCCTCACGGTTATAGTTACCATAGTTCCAACCTTGATTTCCTTGACCTTGGCGCCAATTCTTCTGATGTAAGCCTTGGTCATTCGTTCGGAAACCCCCCATCTGCTCATTTACCGCGTAGGAATCCTCCTCATAATAATATTCATCATTTGGTGGTGGTGGTTTAGACAAGTAGTTCACTACATTTATCTTTTCTGCACCCCCATTGACATGTTTTAATACCAACCCAAGCTCAGTTCTCATATGAGCCATCTCTTCACGAATCTCATCTATGGCTGGGTTGTGTGTGGATTGAACTACGAAGGTATTTCTTCCAGTAGCTAACTTTCTTAGTACTCCAAGCTTTATTATTCCGAGAGATTTTCTCTAACTTTTCAGAAATCTCGGCATAAAAGACACTCCCCATAAGAACCACCCGCTATAGTATCCAATACTGATTTATTATTATCATCTTGTCCCCGATAGAAGTATTCCTTCAGTGACTCATCATCTATGCGGTGATTGGGGACACTTCTCAAATATGAAGTGAATCTATCCCAAGAACTGTTAACTGACTCTCCTAGTAGTGCCACAAAGTTGTTCACTCTGTCTTTATAATTTAATTTCTTGGAGACCGGGTAGTAACATGCTAAGAAAACGTCTCTTAGTTGGTTCCAAGTGAAAATTAAGTTATAAGGGAGCTCAGTGAACCAAATAGCAGCCACTCCCATCAGTGAGAGAGGAAATACTCTGAGCCCTATTACATCCAAATTCAAAAGATAGCCCTGAAAACAAACCTCTAGCATTGAGCATTTGCATCAGACTACTAGTTACCACAAAGGTGTGGCCTTCTGGTAGAGAAGGCAAGACTAGTGGCCTATTAGAGTTTGCAATATTATCATAACCTCTGTAGTATTCTTGAGGATTGTTGATTTTCACCAGGATCATCGGGTATTAACTGACCATGAGCATCAAGTGGAGCTAGGATGTTCTGGTTTGGATCATCATTGTTAATACCCCAAGTTTTGATTCATATTGCATAGTGTACGATCTAATTCGTGGTCGTAGGGAAATAAGGGTTCTCTTCATCTCCATGTATTTGGAATACAAGGAAGTTAGTTCTGCAAGAATCAAAAACAAAAGAAAAGTAAGATCAAGAAAATATTTACTAAACTTTAGTAATAGGTTTAAGTTAATCTAAAAGCTACTTTCCCCGGCAATGGTGTCAAAATTTGATACGCTCAAACTTACTTCTCAAGTAAGAAGTAAAGCGGTCGTATCAAGTAAAGAACCCAACTAATGAGGTTGGGGTCTATCCCACGAGGAAAATAGTTCAGACTTAACTTTATTCTATTATTAATATTATTTAGTCAACTATTTACCTAGAAACCAAAAGACAAAAAAGGTTTTTATTTCTAAATTAACAAAAATATTTAAATTAATTAATGTAAACAACTAATAGATTCAAATCTCGGAGCTTAATCAATTAATAAAAGTAACTAGGGTTTAAGTGTTCCCCACAGGTTCCTAACTTGATAATTCTAACATAACAATTCTTTCCTAGTATCTTGCATGTAAAGTGATAAGCTTTGTATCTCTAAATCCTTTATCTCTAAATCCTTTGTCCAACATCTAAAAAATTCCAGTCCGCACCTTGGTCCGGCTACGTGTGTTGCTATACTAACCCTTACACTTACCTCATTTAAGCATTGTATTCGATATTTGACTAAGTTATTACCTCGTACCGACCGACACTAGCTTATTAGATAGTGTACAATAAATCTATGTTGATAATTCTTTACCTATTATCTACCTCCTTGGTCCGGAAAGTAGCATTAAGGCAAATTCTAACGTTGTCCATCCGTTAAAAAGACTTATAAATGAAAGAATTATCAATACATGCAAGACACTATTCTAGAATTGTTATTTTAGTTAGATTTTACCTCATTATTCATTCATGGTTCCCACAACCCTAGTTATGGAGTTTATTTACCCATGGTCATAATCACATTATTCATATATTTAATATAAGAATTCATGCACTTACTATAATGAGAAAGAATAAAATCCAGAAATTCACTTGATTAATCAACAAAAACACAAACAATCAATTCCGGAGAAAGTGTATCAATTACTGAAATTAATTCTTGAATACTTGAACAAGAGAACTAAAAATTATCAAAAAGTCTAACCAAAAGTCTCCCCAAAAGTCTAACACCCAAAAACGAGGTTTTTTTAACTATTTATAATAAAAACAAAAACCTAATAAAAGAAGGATTCTAATTACTGAAAATCTGTCCAAAATGCATCTGAGTCGACGGACCTCGTGACGGACCATAGTGGTCACGACGGGCCGTCATGGCCTGCATCGTCCCATACTTCACAAATTCTTCTTTTGCTTTCTACATAACCCTCAACGAACAGGTACGACAGACCGTTCCAAGCACGACGGTCGATCGAGGGTCTCCGTTCCATAATACTTCAACTTCTTGGAATTTGGGTACTGGACTACTCTCTATTCATTACAATGAACCAGCAGGACGGACCATCGTGGCTATGACGGTCCGTCATGGACTTCCGTAATCCCACACTAGGTTAGTCTTCCTCATGTTCCTTCAGCAGCTTCTCTCCTTACTACGATGTCACCTACAGACCGTCAGAGACTCGATGACCGTCATAAGCTTTGTAGGTGGTCTCTACTGCATTTCTCGCACAAAAACTTCCTCTTTCATCTTTGGATAGATTTCTTACAAATAAGGAGAAACTTACATAAAAATCAATACAAAAAGGCTTTTGGGCACACACCAAACTTAAGAAAAAAGCATTAAAAATACCGTAAAACCACGGTACATCAAACAATTACACGATTAAACTATTATTGTGACCTATTACAAAACTATTCAATGGTGAATTTATTACCATTCTGAGATGTTTACCACCACTCCCACATTATGTGATGTATTACACTTGCTGCCACATCAGCACTAGGAAAGTGTCATGTCATAAATTAAAATATTTTTTTTCGTTTATGCATTGATTAATTTTTATTTTGTTAATTATATTTTACTCTAACTAATCCCTAATTAATTATTTTAAATAATAATTGAATCTTTTTTATCACTAATCCCACCAATTTTCAATTCTCATTTCATTGGAAAATCATATTAATTTGGTCGCTCATATTACTTAGGTCCCACCTTCACTGTTGATTTTGCTAAACACCACCTCTATATCACCTTCAAGTCTTCTTCTTCTTTTTCACCCTACACCAAATATCACCACCACCATTATTAATATTAATTTTTTCTTCACCACCCCCTTCAATTACCTCTTTTAATGTTTGTCACTCGCCACACATCACCACCAAGCTCATAAAGCTGCTATTACCACCAAAACAAAAAATTGATTAACAACCAAAAATTCTTTAACCAATTAAAAAAATGAAAAAGATGTGAACAATTAGTCAAAATTTTTGTAGATAAAATACAATTATTCACTAACAAATCTTTAAAGATTTACCTAATTGCGAATCAAAAAAAGTTAAGCTTTAAGATTTTGATTCAAAAAAAGAAGAAATGTGATGAAAATAAAGAATGAAGAAGAAGAGAATGATGGGTGGGGTTCGAAGAAGAAGAGGTGTGGGCGTGGGTTAAGGAGGGGGGAGAAGAGGATTCTAACTTCTTTTTCTTACTTTAATTTCAAACTGACACACCTATTATTATTTTTATTTTATTTTCTTACTACGTAAGTTTTTAGGCAGTAAGAAATTCACTTTCGTATAGTTTAGGTGTGTAATAGGTGGCATTAATAATTTATATGTGTAACTGAGTTGTCAAAATAAATTTAAAGATGAATTTATGTCATTTCCAGAATGTACAATTCATAAATTGAACAGGAATTCAATATACATTAATGTAACAACTCGTACCCAAAACAAACAAAAAATTATATTATCAGAAAATCTATAGGTGCAATCGATGGTGGCCACCGACGGAACATAGCTTGAACCACGGTCTGTCCTGCACATCCGTCGATGGAGTCAGAAACCCCCAAAATCTCAGCCCAAAAAAATTTGACTAAGTGTCGAACGACAGACGAACCTACGGTCCGTAGTCTGCGTCTGTCAAAAAATACCCTATTTACCCATTATCTAACAGGAACTACGATTAACCAGCACAATTCGTATATGGATCATAGGTGGAAATTAGCAGACAGTTAGGGGGAAATGAAGTTTGGTCAACTTCAAATGATCATAACTCTTATTACAAAATTAATTAGGTATTCCATGACCTAACAACAAATCGATAATTGAATTAAGTTTCCATAGCCACCAACCTTGCTAAATTCAGACCTCCGAGTAAAAAGTTATGCTCCTTTTAGTAAAGGTTTGTCGAACAGACCCAAACGACGGACAGTAGATTGAATGACGGCCCATCAGTCCAGGTAGTCGTTTGGTTCGATAGAAATTAATTCAGGAGTCTTTTGGTCTTTTCCCACTTCGTTTAAACGTTAAGGTACATCGTTTTGACCCTAAATCATCATATTTTAGTCAGTTTAAGCCGAGAAACATAACTAAAACTTACCTAAGTCAAATTATAAAATCAAATCTTAGAAAATTAGAAGCAAGAAAGGAGAAAAAGGTCAAGAACCCTAGTTCAAGAATGCAGCAAGGTTCCAGCAGTTCCAGCCCCAAAATCTAAGTGTTTCCCATGAATTTCATCACCGGGTATGTGGGATTTCACTAGTGGGTTCCTTTCACTCCTTAGGACCCTAGTTTTAAGTCAGTTCTTGATTCTCTTATCACGATTGAACCAAGAATTTCTAGAATTTTGATAGAACTTCATAAATTTATTAAATATATGTTCCAAATCAGATTGTAAAATTATTATTCAGTTTATCGCGCAAATTTTAGAACCCCAGCTTTGTATTTTTTTAGTTCTTGAATTACACATGCTAGGTCAAATATTCCAGCTATTTAGTTATATATGCTGCAGTTTTTAATGCATCATTATCAGAGTAAATGTTGCATTCTCAGCTTGCATATTAAGTTTTGAGCTATCCAATAATTACAGAAAATCCAGACATAATCAGTTAACTACATAAATCAATAGGAGTAACATAATGCCGAGTTGGACTAGGGTTCAACATACCCAATTAGTCCCAGAACTCCTAGCCAAGTAGGTTGTAAGTCCCCTCTGCGGGAAACCAGTTTATTGATCACGCTAGCATGCCTTTATACCTTTGGTAGGGTATATTGGGTCCTCTCGACGGGACGTATACATCGGACTCCATATTTAGCTCATGTAATTTTATTATCGGTTATTAGTAGCTCCCACAATTCAGTCAGAGTCTCTTGAATTGACCATTTATTAGTATACTCAATATTAGTTTCAGCATGTTATAAATTGGTCATTGCATTCAGTTAGCTCAGAAATTTAGTATATCCTGCTCAGATTGATAATACTTGATTTTGTGCTTATTAAGTTATGTTTTATTTCAGCTTTTTTCTATCCTACATGCTCAGTACCTTTCAAGTACAGACGCATACGTGTACTACATCTTCTCATGATGTCGGTTCATGTTCTTTGCACCTAGATCACGAATAGATCGATTCTCAATCTCCAGTTTAGCAGATTCAGTGGTGAATCCTCATTATTCGAGGACAATAGTCATGAGTTCTTTTTAGTCTTTTAGTCATTTAGTTTCAGTTTTTTCTAGACTTAGTTGGGGCTTGTCCTAGTATTTCTAATCAAGTTTAGAGGCTATTTTCAGACATAGTTTCATCTTAGTAGTGAGTTAATATTTCTTTGTATTAAACTCATCAGTTTTCATATATCTTAGATTTAGCATATGGGTATTATCCCATCTTTTCATTTTAAGTATGATTTAGCTTACGCAATAGTTTATATTCTTTATTATGCTCATCATCATGGCAGTAGGGTTAGCTTGAGATATCTTGTGATCCTAGGTTCTGTGTCCGCGTCTCAGAAGTAGTCTCGGGGCGTGACAAATTGGTATCAGAGCCCTAGGTTAAAGAGTCCTAGGATGTCTGAAAAGCCGCACTAAGTAGAGTGATTTTCATGGGTGTGAAGTGCACCACATCTAATGAGAGGGAGGCTACAAAGTGTTTTAGAAAAACTTTACTTTCTTGTTACTCTTATCATGTGCAAGGTATTATCTTATTCCACTCTAACTTGACGTTCTATATTTCAGATCATGCCTTCTCGTAGAGATGACGCTAGAAATGCGAATGTCAAGAATGCAAACGCAGCTCCTCCAGTCCCAGATTAGGAAGTCTCCAATAATGATTTCAAAAATGATATACAGATGTTTGCTTAGAATATGACTAACCAGAACAATCGGTTCATGCTCATATGAATGAAAATTGTGGATCAGTAGCAGCAAAGGTCCGTGATTATGATCTCTTTCCAAATACCCAGCCTATTTCTATTCCTCCTTACAGAATAGCTCCAGCAGAGCTTAAGAAATTGAAAGATCAGTTGCGAGACCTTCTAAATAAAGGCTTCATCAAACCTAGTATTTCACTATGGGGTGCACTAGTGTTGTTCGTAAAGAAGAAAGATGATCCTCTCAGAATGTTCATTGACTATAGACAGTTGAACAAGATCATAATCAAGAATAAGTATCCCATTGCCAAGATCGATGACTTGTTTGACCAAGTTCAGGGTGCTACTCATTTTTCAAAGATAGACCTCAGAGCGGGTTATCATCAGCTTAGAGTCATAGATAGTGACATTTCAAAAATAGCCTTTAGAACTCGGTATGGTCATTACAAATTTGTAGTTATGTTGTTTGGACTAACCAATGATCCTTCAGCTTTCATGGATTTGATGAACAGAGTATTCAAATAGTACTTGGACTTTTCCGTTATCGTCTTTATAGATGATATCCTCATTTACTCTAGGAATGAGGAAGAACATGCGAGTCATTTGAGAATTGTTTTACAGACTCTCAAGGATCATTAGTTATTCACTAAGTTTATCAAGTGTGAGTTCTGGTTTCAATCCGTTACTTTCCTTGGTTATATTGTATCTAGCGAAGGGATTCGATTGGATTCACAGAAAATAGAAGCAGTGAAACAATGGTCCAGATTTACCTTTGCTAAATTATCAGAAGTTTATTAGGTCTAGCGGGTTATTATAGAAGGTTCGTGAAAGGATTTTCATCCATAGCCTCACCATTGACTAGGTTAACTCAGAAGATGGTCAAGTTTTAACGGTTAGATAATTGTGAAAAAATCTTTAAAGAATTTAAAATTAGATTGACTACAACTCCTGTCTTGACTCTACTAGAGGGTTCAGATGGTTATGTGATCTATTGTGATGCATCCAGAGTTGTCCTAGGTTGTGTGTTAATGCAGCGAGATAAGGTGATAGCTTATGACTCTAGACAACTTAAGGTTCATGAGAAGAACTATCCAAATCATGACCTCGATCTTGCAGCACTGTTGTTTTCACTCAAGATCTGGAGACACTACTTATTTGGTGTTCACATAGATGTGTTCACTTATCATAAGAGCCTTCAGTAGGTGTTGTTCACCCAGAAAGAGTTGAATCTTCGCCAGAGGAGATGGCTAGAGTTCCTTAAGGATTATGATATGAGTGCATTATCATCCGGGTAAGGCGAATGTAGTAGCAGATGCTCTTAGTAGATTATATATGGGTAGTGTAGCCCATGTTGATGAAGAAAGCAAGGAGCTAGTGAATGATGTTCACAACTTTCTCTCTTGGGAGTTTGCCTTATGAGCATATCAAACAATGGTGTAACAATTCAGAATAGGGCAGAATCTTTTTTGGTAGTTGAGATTAAGGAAAATCAAGACAGTGATTCAATCTTGCTAGAACTTTAGTGTGCAGTCCACAATCAGAGAGTAAAGGTTTTCTCCCAAGGGGGAGATGGTGCACTTTGCTACCAGGGTAGATTATGTGTTCCTGATGTGGGTGAGTGATACGTTCAAACTTACTTCTCAAATAAGAAGTAAAGCGATTGTGTCAAGTAAAGAACCCAACTAATGAGGTTGGGATCGTTCCCAGGAGAAAAATAGTTTAGACTTAACTTCAATCTATTAATACTATTGTTCAATCAATTATATCCTTGGAAAGCAAAAATGATAAAAGGGGGTTTTCTATTTCTAAATAAATGAAAATAACTAACGAAATTAAAGGAGACAACTAAAAGCTTCGAATGTTGGAGTTTAATCAATTAATCAAAGTAACTAGGGTTTACGTGTTCCCCACAGGTTCATAACTTGATAATTCTAACTATAACAATTCTTTCCTAGTATCTTGCATGCAAAGTAATAAGCTATGTATTTCTAAATCCTTGGTCCGGCATCTAGAAAATTTCACTCCGCACCTTGGTCCGACTATGTGTGTTGCTAAACTAACCCTTACCTTTACCTTATATTAAGCATCGTATTCGATATTTGACTATGTTATTACCTCGTACCAGTCAATACTAGCCTATTAGATAGTATACACTAAATCTATGTTGATAATTCTTTTCCTATTATCTACCTCCTTGGTCTGGCAAGTAGCATTAAGGCAAGTTCTAACGTTGGCTATCCGTTAAAAACACTTCTAAGCGATATAATTATCAATACTTGCAAGAAACTATTCTAGAATTGTTATTTTAGTTAGGTCTTACCTCATTATTCACCTATGGTTCCCACAACCCTAGTTATGGAGTTTAGTTACCCATAGTCATAATCACAATATTCAAATATGTAATATAAGAATTCATGCACTTACTTCAATGAGAAAGAATAAAATCCAAAAGTTCACTTAATTAATCAGCAAAAGTCACCAACAATCAATAACAAAGAGTCTAAAAATATTCAAGAGTCTCACAAAGAGCCTAAAAAATAATCAAGAGTCTAACCTCAAAAATGAGGTTTTTCAAACTATTTATAAAAAATAAAAACCTAATTAAATAAGAACTCTATTTGCTGAAAATTTGTCAAAATGCGGCTGGATCGACGGACCTTGCGACGGATCGTCGTGGTCACGGCGGACCATCATGGATTTCTTCGTCCCATGCTTGTGCAATTTCTTCTGCTACTCTCTTCATTACCCTCGACGGCAGGTATGACGGATTGTCACAGGCACAACGGTCCGTCGAGGGTCTCCATTCCAAAACACTTGACTCTTGGAATTTGGGTACTGGGACAACTTCTCTTATATTCATGACGAACTAGCAGGACGGACCGTCATGGCTACGATGGTCCATCATGCACTCCATATTCTGAAGCGAGTTTGACTTCCTGTTGAGTGGAGAGTTTTCGATTATAGTTAATCAAAAAAGGTAGAAGTTAGAGTTAGATTCATTGGATAACTGAGTTGTAAATATTGAATTAATATAAAACTTCGGTGTGATTTTTCCCTTTCTTAAGTTAGGAAGGTTTTCACGATAAATCTTTGTTTTATTGTGTTGCAACAAAATTACAAGAACATTGTTCTTATATCAGGGTAAGGTTTTCTTCAATCGATATCAGAGAAGGTCTTTTCCTTAAAAGACTAACATCTTGAAAAAGATGAATGGCTGCACCACCTACACCACAGGAAGGAGCTTCTAAAACTCGACCACCACTGTTTAATGGAAAGTATTATGGATGGTGGAAGAATCGCATGATGGATCAGTTACTAGGAGAAAATCTAGACCTATGGCGAGTTATGTTGGATGGTCCAACCATACCCATGAAGAATGGAACTAATGGAACCACTCAAGTACCAAAGGATAGGAAAGAATGGAATGTTGCATATAAACTTGTAATTAAGAACAATGCTAAAGCAAAAAAAAATCTTGATATGTGGAATATGTCCAGATGAATACAATATAATATTATCATGTCAAGATGCAAAAACAATATAAGAAAATTTGGAAACTGCGCATGAAGGAACAACTCAGGTAAAGAAGTCCAAAATAGATAACTTGAATAGACAATACGAACTGTTTCGAATGGCAGAAGGTATAACAATCCAAGAGATGCACACCAAGTTCACTGCTATCATTAATGAAATCTACTCACTAGATGAAGTAATTCCCAATAGGAAGGCAGTTAGAAAAATTTTGAGTGTTCTTCCAGAATCTTGGGAAAGCAAACTTAAAGCCATTACTGAAGCACGTGATCTAGATAAGTTAGCTATAAATGACCTCATTGAAATCTCATGACCTATGAACTCAAGAAAAACAAGAAAAGGAAATTGTAGGCAAAAGAAAAGAGAAGAACTTGGTTCTTACAGGCACAATACTAAAAAATTTTGAGGACGATAACATTGTGTTAATAACCAAAAGGTTCTCAAGAATGTTAAAAAAGGGACAAGTGTTCCACGGAAGGAACTCTCAAAAAATCACTAAAAATCCAACATATCAAATATGTCACAAGTGTGGAAGTCTGGATCACTTTGTCAAGTTTTGTCCTATAAAAGCTCTAGAGAAAAAGAGGAATAGTTCGGAGAAATAAAAGAAAATCAAGAATGATAAGTACGTTCTCACAAACAGACGAATGACCAATCAAAAAGTTGATCTTTCAATGAAAAGGACCTTTGCCGCTATGGGGGATTTATTAGAAGAAGAATCTGAGGATGAAGGGTTCGAAAATCAATCACTACTTGCAATAGAACAATCAAATAAATATGATTTTCTTGCACTCATTGTTGTAATAGATTCTGAAGATGATGAAGAAGATGACGAACAAAGCAAGGTAAGTTTTCATCACATTAAATTAAATATTGAGTCATATTCTAAAAAGGAATTAGAGTCCTTATTGAGTGCTCTTATAGATGCATATCATTCAATCAATTCTTAAAGAAAACAAATGATAAAAAACTATGCATCTTTAAGAGGAAAAAATGACAATCTTGAGAAAAACAATCAATGTCTTCAAAATAAATTTAAAGAACACATTCAGACCTCAAATTTAATTCACAAGGGCAAAAACTCTGCTAGTGAACTTCAATTAGCTCTGGAAGAAAAAATAAAATTGTTAACCATAAATTGTCAAGCCTTAACAGAAAGAAATAGGTTGCTACAAGAAAATCTTGATCATACCAAACTTGATCTGGATCGAAATCTTAGATGGACCAGGTCCTCTGAAATTTTAACTCAGATTCAAGAAAGGCAAATCACCAGTCAAAGTGGATTAGATTTTAATAAACAAAATAATCTTGCAGCACACACTATTCATATGTCTAAAAGTTTAAACACTCATTATGGAAACTCAGGTCATTTAAAGAATCAATGTAAAGTTCTATTTGAAGCTTTGCAGAAAAATTTTAAGTTCACCAAAAAGGAAAAGACTGACACGGCTCAGAACCTGATCCAAATAAAAAATGCTCCAAATAAAAGGTTTTCTTATTTGTCTTTATGGGCTAGAAGAAATTTATTCATCCTTTTACTCACATAAAGGGGCCCAAGTTAATCTGGGTTCCCAAGACTAATCTTTGACTAGTGTTTCAGGTGAAGGTGATAGGGAAAATGTCAACTTGGTCCATGAATAGTGCATGCTCCAAACATGTGTTAAAGATGGTAGAAAATTTCCTCATTTCAAGGAGATATTTTAATCCTTAAAGAAGATGAAAAAAAAGAAAGTGACATGATGTCAAACATTTTTTATGATGAAAATTTAGAGAACATTGCATATAAACCTGGTTCACATCTATCAATCATTGATGCACCTGAAAGATGAATTATTGTACTAACCTATGGTCTTGGATATAGGGGAATTAATTGAGCAATCGGAACAGTTAAAGTATGGTACACCTTCAGGGGGAACTTCGTTGTGTGAACCTGGTCCTTATTATTAATTGAAAGTTATTGAAAACTCTGGACTCTGCTTGTGATTCGTTTAATTTGGGAGATTTCGATGATGCCACATTCTCATGAAGGCCTTGAATATGAAGAACTTCAGAAAAATCAGTCAAAGCATGGTCTTATCGAAACAAGTTGATGCATTATCATGATTTTCTTTAATAATTGGCTAGTAAATGAATAATCTTATGCTTAAATAATTATACAATGAATATCTGCTAAGTCAGCCTCGTACTGTAACAGGTATACATTTCAGTCACATCTCAAACAATGTTTAGAAAGCATGCAGATGTTATCTCTACTCTTTGCTAACACCATTAAGTAAATCATGGAGAAACACAAAAAGGGGCAACCTGATTTCTCTGTAATACCCATATATGTACCATCCTTTTTCAATGTGAATTTCCTGAGTTTGGGTCAAACATAAGTACTAATGAACCTGGTCGATCATCAAAAATTCAACTTTCTTAAAATCACCGAGAACCAACCCTCTTTGACAATAAGTATCGTTCAATCTCAAACTGCTCTAATGATGAAAAGCTCAGTATTGAAGTCACTCATGTTTTAATTTAGGGGGAACCTTGCTTTACCACCCACATCTGAACCAGGTTCACAAACTTCCAAATTGATATTTCATCCATTTCAAGTGTATAACCTGTTCGTATCTCAGGGGGAACAATTCTCACAGAAACAAATTGTTGCTTGCTTTCATTACTGATAAACACATCTCTTTGTGTACCAAAATGTGGTAAATCTCTTACTTGTAGTTGGTACTCCTTTAAAATGTCATCAAGAAAAAATGGAGGAATGAAAATGTTATAGAGTAGAGTTTAAAAAAATATGGAGGAATGATCAGAACGAAAGAGCTGGTGCACAATGGGCATATAAAAAAAAAATTTATCAATGACAGTAACATCCCTTTCTTCCTCACTTTAGTAATCATTGTCTCAATCCTTATCCTCAAATTTTAAACTTTCTGACTCATTGATGTGCTTATGTCTGTCTCATGCTCATGATATCATATGCTTTTGATTTAGGGTTCTAAGGGCTTAAACTGGTACATATTTGTTCATTCTGTTTCTCATTGAAGATCTTGATTGTGTGTGAGTTTAAGATGACTAATATCCTCAGATTAACTAACTATATTGTTAGCAGAAGTGTACTTGAAAGTGTTGCCCAAGTGGCTATGAGCTAAAAATGATATTGCACTCATTGAATGTTATTCGAGTTCTTTGATTATTGATTTTCAATGATGTCAAAAGGGGGAAATTATATAATGTGGATAGACATATGCATAGTTTGTCATCATCAAAAAAGGGAAAATTGTTGGGGAATGAGAAAACATGAAGTTTGTGATGACAAAGAGTTGTAGTTTTGATCACTAACAAAGAGTCTTAATGTATAACAAATCATTATTTATCATCATCAAAAAGGGGGGGGGGGAATATTGGAAAGTAGGAGAACATATAAATTAGTTTTGATGATTGATAAAGTGAGGACATGGTTCAGTACTTGTTGTCGTATGTGTACTCTATGAGAGATTGCGGCAAAGAAGAAAAAGTATTGTGACAAAGAAGAAAAAATGCAGAAATTGAGAGAAAGAAGGATACAAATGTGAAAAAAATAAAGAAGGAAAGAAATAAATAAGTAGCAATTCAAGTCAAATAAGGAAAGAAACAAAGAAATAACAATTCAAGCCAAATAAGGAAAGAAATAAAGAACTAATAATTCAAGTCAAATAAGGAAAGAAGTAAATATAGATAAGTTCAAGAAGGAAAAAGATTTGTAATTCCTTTCCTTGTAGAAGTTAAAGGCAAATCAATTCTATAAAAGGATCAAGAAATTGAAGAAAAACGCATATTTTCATAAACACAAATCGAGAGAATTTATCAACAAAGCCAGAACAATAGGTATTGCATATTCATGAAATATATCATCTTGAGAGCAGTATTTTCTGGAGAAAAAACACAGGCCTTCGTCACAGCAATGTAAGGACCATGTTCACCTTCATCACAACAATGTAAGGACCATATCCACGTATCTGTTCCTCTCAGAACTATTGAATGTTGAAGTCTGATCAATTAAAGTCTAGGGTTATTAGTCTTTGTTGATTTGTTATAGATTTATTACTGAGTTGTAATAATTCCTAGATTGTGTAATAAGAAATGGGTTTGACTTCTTGGGAGTTGAATCTTGAGAAAATTGTAACAAGAAGTTGGTTTTGACTTTTTGGGAGAGAGATTGTGAGAATTGTAAACAAGAAATGAGTTTGACTTCTTGGGTGATTAGAGTTAAGAAGAGTTGAGAGTCTTTGTAAACAAGAAGCGAGTTTGACTTCTTGTTGAGTAGAGAGTTTTCGATTATAGTTAATCGAAAAGGTTAAAGTAAGATTAATTGATTAACTGAGTTATAAATCTTGAATTAATATAAAATTTTGGTATGATTTTTCCCTTCCTTGAGTTAGGAAGATTTGCACGATAAATTTTTATTTTATTGTGTTGCGCAAAATTATAAGAACCTGGTTCTTGTATCGGAGTAAGGTTTCCTTCAGAGATATTTGTGACTTTTCACTGCACCTATTAATATAGGTGTTTCATCCAGAAAGGCCACGTTACATGCCTCACTTGTCATTTTGTTTCTTAGCATTTCAAAGAGTAGACATTGCGTGGCTTTTGCTTGTATTACCAACAATAAAGCATAATGGAGAGAATTAAGTAATATCCTCTCCATTATAACTGTTTGATATGGACAAATATTGTCATATCTTATCTGTTTCACTTGATGTTTGAAGAACAAATAATGCAGGGGTCATATAAGCATAAAGCTTCAAACAGAGTAATCTGATCGAATGAGTAGTAAAAAAAAAATAATCATGTCATTTGAGATTGGTAACCAGTCTCATTGATCATAGATAACAGTTTTACCTCATTCAAGAATTCCCAAGGCATCTCGATCGCCCAGCCACTTAGCCTCCGAAATGAGTTAAAAGTTTGTCTTTTGTTGTCCATACTTTTTATCAACCCACAAATTTTTAGTTAGCTTCTGTTTCGTGGTTGCATTTCTCTCCAACTAATCAGAGAACACTCAAAATTTTAGATAATTAGAGTTGGTTCTGACAAGACAGCTTAGAAGAGTACTAACCATATGTATACATCATTTATTAATGTTATCAACTGCAAATGCTTGATGAAATTACCACAATTACTTTTTTTAATAAAGACACACGAAGTTGTATTTTCTTTTTGAAGTACTAAAAAAGTTTTTGTTTAAGCATTAATTACTTAAAGATAATAGTTTCATTCTAATTAAATAGAGTATATTATTGACTTATTCGTTATTGGTTTATTGGGTTTTATCGTTATTAATTTAGTATTGATTTAATTGTTAAATTTGACAAAAAAAATATTAAAAATCAATTAGAAATAAGGCGACAAACTAATTTAATCATGCATATAAGTTTATAAGTTACATCATATTAAAAAACAAACACTTTTACGTTGTAAATTAATCAAGTATTTGGCACCGACGTGGTTGCTCGTGTGACTCTTATGTGGCAGAAGGGTGCAAGTGTGGGCTGTGGAAATAGGCTTCTTCTTGTGCCATTTAATAGAGTGAATTTTAGTTGGACTGAAAATTTTGTTTTGTTTTCTTTTCTTCATAAACTTGGGCTTCTAATTTAATAATTAATGCAATCTTACAAGATAGCAATTTATAAAATGGAAATATCAATATTACAACTTTATATTTATATAAAAAAAAACATAGATACAAAATATATGTATTTATTAATTAAATTAGCACAAAACTTTTAAATGAAGTGATGATAAATCCACTATTTCGGAAAAAAGATATAAAAACAAAAACATAAAATTTAAAAATACCATTTTAGTATGCTATTGATTTAGAAGCTAAAAAATAGTGAATTAAAAAAAAAGAAGAAGAAAATTGAATGTCAACCCTACTTACTTGTAACAATATTTAATATTTTGAAATACTTATATATTTTAGTTATATTTTGAAGTCAAAATTAGTGTTATACCCCATTTTAACTCGAGGTCTAAACAGTGCTCAACAAATTGGTGATTTCTAAATAATGAACTTAAAAAATCATTATTTAATTATTTTTAAAGGTTAATTAGAACATCTAAATATTTGATTACGTAATATTAAAATTGATTCCAATTAAGTAGTCTTCTAGCATTAAAAAATTCTAGGTAAGAGTTCTAGTTATCCTGAAAAAAAAAAGAGTTAAGCATCCTCTAAGATTCGTTAAAAACGATTACTGATCAATAAAGAAAAAATAAAAATAATCATTAAAAGCTAAGAGTATATTAGTATTAATTAAAACTTGATATGATTAGCCTTGTAAAAGTGAAATTATAAAATTTTAAAATATATTATATTTACCTATAAATTAGACCGTAGAAACATCCTCTACAACTTTAAAGAATTTAATTTAGTTAAAGCCTATTATGATTTCCTTTTTCTTAAGAGTCAAGAGGCTTGAATGTAACTAGTCGAGTCTTGCTTCGGAAACACATATTTTAAGGAAAATATTTTCATAAAATTAGTTTACAAAAATTTCTTCAAGTAATGTTAAATTTCCAACAATATATAATATGCATTTCGATTCATTTAGAAGCTAAATGTTTGTCTTCAATATACGTGTTAAAAAGATTTGCATTTTTAAACCTTCATTATATAACTTATTTCATGCTAAAAAAATCTACATTTTAAGGTGTTAAGAAAAGATATAGAACTTAATTAAAAGGGGTTATCGTTCTAAGCCAAATTAAAATACCAAATCCAAAATCTAAAGGAAGGTAAGAGACGACTATGTCCTACTAACACTCTTAGTTAGTTTGCACAAATTCAAACATAAATTATAAAAAGCATAAAAATAGGTGCAAAATAATATATAAAACGTTAGTCAAAGAGATAACAACATATATGTATGCATAAAATTGTAAAGCTTGGAGAAAAGGAAAAAGTGCGGGATTTTCTTTTGGAATGAGTGAATCATTCTAGACACGAGCTAAAATGCATATATTAATCGCTTCTCTAATTTGGAAAAGGAGATTAACGTAATTAACAAAACACATGGATCTTAAAAGACAACAAAAAAATAAAATAAAATAAATAAAAATTAAAGAACAAAAGAACAATATAAAGATGAAATTAAAAAGAATATAAGACAAGAGAAACAATATAAGATCACTTTCTTTCGTTCAAGTATTCACCAAACCTTCAAGTGTATACAATATGAACTCGTATGTCTCTATTTATAGTGTAACATAGAGAAATACAAAAGGTTAATAATAAATATGATATTAACATGAATATAATGAGGAGGTTATGAAAGTGAATGTTACAAGAATAATGATTATAGAGGTGGAGGTTATGAAGGTTATGGTCATTTTCATAAGGAAAGTAGTGGAGATAATGAGTGAGTAACTTCTTGGTGTACTGGACATCCACACTATAATATTTTATAACAAGGAAGTCATATAGAAGTAGATGACAAACATTATAGACTACAATATATGTACAAAAGAAAACTAAATGCCATCGACATTCAACTTTGAAATTCTAAAAATATACTTAAAGGAATAATATAATGAATATGCACTAACTAAATACAAATTCAAAATATATAACCCGTACAGAGATGGAACAAGAATTTTTGATAAGAAACTCAAAATTTGTTGAACTAGACATATAATATAGCCAAAGGAGGTTCGACATCGATTATATATACATATAAAATTAGTTTAATCATGTATAAATAATATAATTTTTCGCCGAAAAGGATTTATATGAACCCCTTCACATAAGGTGGCTCCGCCCCTGCGGGCGTACTGATCCCATGCTAAATTAGCTTTAGAAAACTATTTACGCATATTTCAAATTTATAACACAAAATTTTCTAAATAAATGATTGAGAAGAGTGAGGAAGGCATGTGCTTGGCATATATTTGGAACGTTGAAACCTTATGTGGTGCCAACGTGGCTGCTTGCGTGGTGCTTACGTGGAGGAGGAACGTAAGAATGAGCTTCTTTATGAGCCACTGTTGGGTTAGATTCTAGCTTCGATTGAATTTTTTGGTTCTTTTTTTTTTCTTTTAACTTTTTGGCCTTCTAACTTAATAACCAATATTATATATAATATACTATACTTAAATCCCATAATGTAAAATTTTAAATTACCTTTTATTTTTATTTTTTTCTATTTTATAAAAATTCCTTACAATTATAACTGTTCGGATACATAAATTTCATCCTGATACATTATATATGATACATTATAAATTTTTCTGTTACATTTAATATGAAATATTAATGTAAAATTGATTTTCTTTTCATTTGATTTTCTTTTCCCATAAATCATGCAAAATTGATTGATATTAATATATTCCAAATCTGTAACAACTTCACAATATTCAAAAAATAATTTTCATATTCTCCATGAGTTCAAATTCTTGAATATGATCAAATCCGTCATTGTAGATAATTGGACAAACGATCTCGAATCGTCAATCCGAGATCGCCAAGTATAAGAAATCGTTGAGAAATATGGTTTTAATGTATCACGCAAAATTGATTGGACAAATAATTTTTTTGTTGAATCTCAAATCCGCCATTGTGGATAAGGTAGAACTATTTCATCATTAATTTTTTCCTTCCCAATTCTTAAATTGTCTTTCTTTTAAAAAAACTATTTAGTTTTTCCATCTATTTTTTTTATACATATGATCCTTTTTTTTAATATGTAACCTTGTATATTTGATTCTGATAACGAAAAGTTTCATGAAAATAGATCTAATCAACAAAACGATCTATTAATCGTAAAGAATTTGAGATCGAAGAAGTCAAAAAAAGGATTCATACTCGAGTTTGAAGTCTACTATTGAAAAATTTGGATCCGTCTTAACACAATCTTCACTGTCAAAAGATGCATATCTACTATGTATCTCGTTTATTTTTATTCTTAAATTAGTCTTTGTTAGTGTTATTACTAATCTGATACATTACTACTATAATGTTTTCATTTTATGCAATGTATCATCTCCTAATCTTTCAGCCTAACCACCCAAGATAAATGAATTTCGATTTATTTCTATGTTTTTTCAATTATTTAAGCTTCCATTTAATTGTTGATCAAATGCATGATACACTCCGAAAAAATTAGTGTTATCATATTACCAATGTATCATTTTTCAATTTATTTTTTTGATATATAAAACCCTAAGATTGTTTATTACTACTCAAGTAAGTCATGATACATTAGTAATAAATGACAGACGTGTATTGTAATTTTGTATCTATGGGTTATGGTATGGTCATTATTGTGTATCTGAATGTGAATTGTATAAAAATGTATCGTCTTAATAAATTGTTTTGATCAACTATATTGCTTATGATACAAAATTATGAATATAACAACTCATTCAACAATATGAATTTTATACGTGACACATTCATAAGAACTATTCAAAAATTACAAAATTAAAATCGAGTTGTAACCATCAAATTTACGTATATGATACATAATTTAGACTACAAATTATCTAAACTGTTCGTTGATACATAGTTATAAAAAAAATGTATTTGATATTCATTTAAGGTATATATGTTAGGTTTTATGTTAACTATTTTAAAATATGATACATTGTTCTACTTGTTACATTCAGTATATAATATGAACTTTATATGAAATAGTGTATCATTTTTATTGGTACCACTCAATATGTTTCAGATACATTTTTTAATATAGTGTATCATTTTTATTTGTAGTTAATAATAATGTAAATGATACAATAAGATTGTGTGAAGAGGATGTAAATAAGCTTAAATAAACTGGATTTATAAATGTATCACAATAACTAAGAATTAAGTTATCTATCAGATACATACATGAGTGAATCAACAACTAATTACAATTAAATAATGTTCAATGTATTAGCATGAATGAATCAACAACTAACTAAAACTAAATTATAAGTTACATGAATGAATCATCAAACAAATTATCAAGTACATTGCATTGTTATGTGTCAAATGTATCAGCAACTAGCTACAACTATTGAGAAAAAAGAATTTTGTATGTGTATGCATGAATGAATCTGGTACTTAATTTTATGACATTTTTGTATCAGATTATATAAGACAAATATATAAGGCAATTCAAACTGTAAATAACAAGTAAATATATTGAAAGTTAAAGTCGGAATAAACAAGAAATTTTAGAGAAACACTCTAAAACTTGAGTAGGAAAAAGTATTTCAAAACCGTAAAAGCAAACACTCTAAAATTAGAGTTAATGTATCTTATCAACCATAACACTCTAAAAAGGTGTCTAACAAGTGATAGATAATCTATATTCGACATTAATTATATCCTCTTGAGATGATCTGTGAATTGACTCTGGCTTTTGTGGATCTTCATTTTCACTAACATATTCTACCTTGATCTTTTCAGTACCAAACTTTCATAATATGGCTACATATCATATACGAAGGTAATTTGATCAGAAATCATTTCATAAAATACAGAATCTGCATTCCCTTCAAAATGAAGAAGATACATTATAAAAGTAAAGAAGATATGTTATAATTCAAAACAAAATCATACGAATATATATAGGTGGTATCACTTATTTATGCTTATCAATAGCCAAATTTTTGTCTCTGATAATTATTAAAACTATATATAACTTATCTTAAATATAAACTAGTATAAATTTTGACTAATATACCACCATTTAACATGATGCTAATGTATCGTATGGACATGAAAATAATTTAAGTTTTGACTGATATACCATTGAACATTATTTTTGTATTACTGACATGACATCTTGTGACGGATAACCAACTAAGCATATTACAATATTGATAATTTCATATAATTACAATAGCTACTCAAATAATGAATAAAATTAAGATTTTTTGTATCCATTAAATAAACTTAAATATTGCTAATTACAATATGAAACTTGAATTTTATCATTAAGGTATAATTTTTTATTAACTAGCATAAATCAGTAAAAAAAGATGGAAAAACTTACCTTATAGAAAGAAGGTCAAGAAATTGCAAGAATCAATTTTCGACCTTTTTTTTAATTTTTATCAATTTGCACTTTAGAAGATGAAGAACAATATTGATTCTCTATTGTTAATGGATGATGAAAACACTCACTTTAGAATATGAAGAACAACAATTATTTACTATTGTCAATTGTTGATGAAAACCTTAGATCTGATTTCAGTCCATTTAGGATCGTCGAAAAATTGATGAAATCGAAGAATCAATAGAATGAAAAAGCTGAAAACTACATTTAGTGATTTGATATTTATTGACTGGAGAGACAAAAAAATAATTTAAAATTCAAATTGAAATGAAGGATGTAACTGATTAGATTATGGGAGTGAAATAAGGAGAGGTTAAAGAAGTGAAATTAGGTGAAGAGAAACGTTGATTTGTAAGGTTGAAGTAATGTATCATAGTGATTTGGAGTAATGGAAAAAAGAAGGAATTTTTATAATATTTTAAAATGGTAAGGAATAAAAGAATATATGGTAAATAAAGATGTGTATATATATGTAATTTTTCCTTATATATATTATAAGATGAGAATAAAAAATTTATAAAATAAATCAATATTATTGTTTAAATTTCTATTTTATTCAAATAAGGAGAAATGTCGTGGTAACTCAAAAAATAATTGATTAACTCAATTTTTACGTTTTTAAAGAATAATTTTTTTTAAAGGAGTCGTCACTTAATTTTAGGAAAAAACTAGAAAATCATTAAATGATCTCTTAAACCATTCGATTCTAGGTAACAGTTCAGATTATTTCTAAGGAAAGATGTTAATCACCCTTTGAATCTACAAATGTGGGTCTCAAATCAACTTATTTTTTCAAATTGAGGAGGAGACGAAAATAATATACAAGTACAATCACCATGCAATATACACAAATAATAAAATAAAATAATCATGTAATAGTCTGTAACGACCTGTTTAGTCGTTTTGAGCAGCAGACTTTGATTCTGGAAAAACTGGCAGGGACGATGGATCCCACGACGGACCGTCATGGGCACGACGGACCGTCGAGGGGGTCTCGTTTCAAAACAATTAGAAATTCTGAAAATTGGGTACTGAAATCGACTCTCTGAACTTCGTAACAGAATGGCAGGACGGACCGTCACAGGTGTGACGGACCGTCACAGACTCTTCAGAGAAATTGAGTCTCTGAACTCTGTGAAGGAGCAGCAGGACGGACCGTCGCAGGCACGACAGGCCGTCATAGGCTGCGTAATCCCAGGCGGGGATGGATTTCTTTAAATGTTTTAAGGGACGTTTTGGACTATTCCTGCTATAATTATAAATTTAGTGGGTTAATGTTAATAATTTAACTACTTGAGGGTTAAAAGAGGTAACCTTAAGTTAATTAGTGAGTTATTATTGTCATCTTTTATTCTTAATTATATGCTAATTAGGGTAAAAGAAAGAGGGTTTGAATAAGAAAAGTAGAAAGAACAAAGAGAGAGAGAGAGGATAGAACGAGGAAGAGAGAAAACGAAGAACAAAGCTTGGGGAAATTGCTTGCTTGATCACTAATCTTCGGTGGAGGTAGGTTATGGTTTTTATACTATTCGTAGTAAACTCTTAATAGGGAATGATATGTATGGGTAGTATTGTAAACCCTTCTATATGCTTAATTGTATGCTTGCATGAATGTGATTATGTAATTGTGATAAAATAAGCAGGATGAAACTATTGAATCCTAAATCTTGAGAAACCCTAATCTACTTTGTTAATGATGATGCCTTAGTGTAAAAGAAGGCTTGATGAACGAAAGTAGTGAGATTAGGGGATCGGGTGCCACGTTCCGGTACCAGAATAGTATATGAGGATCGGAGTGTCACGTTCCGACACCAGGATAGTATATGGATCGGGTGCCACGTTCCGGTACCAGGATAGTATATGAGGATCGGAGTGTCACGTTCCGACACCAGGATAGTATATGGATCGGGTGGCACGTTTCGGTACCAGGATAGAATATGGATCGGGTGTCACGTTCCGACACCAGGATAGAATGAGGATCGGAGTGTCACGTTCCGACACCAGGATAGTATATGAGGATCGGAGTGTCACGTACCGACACGAGAGGAATAAAGATAATGAATCTTGAAAGATGTTAATATACTCAATCTAATGAACCTAATTCCCAAATGAGTATGATGAGGAGGCGTGAGTCCTCATTGATGTGCTTGGTGTTGTAACCAAGGGTTATGGTAATTGTAAATGCTGCATGCTAAGGATATTAGTTGATTTTATGATGTTATCTGATATATACTGTTTTCTATTTTGAGTTGGCCGATGATACCTACTTAGTACTTGTGTTTGTACTGACCCCTACTTTTATGTTTTCCTCTTTGTTATTTGTGGAGTGCAGCAAACGTGCCGTCGTCTTCAACTCTACCGCAATTCTAGCCAGTCTTCAATTACACCGGATTTCAGGGTGAGCTAATGTTTCTAGCTTGGACTGGATCCCCTTCTTCATGTCTTGATGCCTTGAAGTTCCGGCATGGACTAGCTTTTACTTGTTTTAGCTTCTTAGAATACTCTTAGTTTAGTAATTGGATCATAGATGTTCTTGTGATGATGACTTCCAGATTTTGGGGAATAATAGATGTTGAATTTTAGAAGTTATTGAATTGGTTTTTATTAATGAGTTAAGTCTTCCGCATTACTTTCTGTTGATATTATATTGAAATGTTAAGGTTTAGATTGGTTGGTTCGCCTACATAGGAGGGTAAGTGTGGGTGCTAGTTGCGATCCGATTTGGGTTGTGACATAGTCGACTTAGGTTTATCTAACATCAATACATACAAAATAATGCATTAAAAATTATGATTCGAACGGAGTTCGAATAGCTTCAACGGGAAGTTGCTCCGTATACTTGTAAAGATAGTAAAAGTGTTAGTAATAAATAAATATTATTAAAATTAAATAAATCAAATAACTTAAAAATAAAAATCCACCTTATTAACACGGGGGGGGGGGGGGGGGTCTTGTTCATCGACAGTAATTTGTTCATCGACAAATTTTAACAAATAAAACAGTATGAAAATAGACTAAATTTCTGTCTTTTAAAATAGGGAGACCTCCAAAAATGACGGAGATATCTTTTCATAGACCAATTTTAACATACAAAATATATAAATTTAAATTAAACTTTCATCCTTAAAAATGTGAATGCCTCGAAAATCGATAAAGATATTTTTTCTTTGATCCATTTTAACAAATAAATAATATTTTCTTTGCTAAAAAAATCTAAAAATACATAATATGTAAGTCAATATCGAAAAATTGTATACTAAACAATATCAAAAAAATTGATAGAAAATATAAAACAGTGATTTGACAAAGAAAGAAAAAAGTAGCATTAAAAAATAATTAATATAATATAACAAACAGCAACCATGAAAGAGTAACATTGAAGTTTGTTCATCATTTAATATAATAAAATGTACTATAAAGTAAAACTAACATTAAAATGTAAAAATATTACTACTTCTCTTTCAAAAGAATTTCTATATTTCCTTTTTAATTTATTTAAAAAAGAATAATTTTTTTTAGATAATACTTTAATTTTCATTTTCACGTAACATATTTAAGATTATCAAATTAAAAATATTTTGATATATTGATATAACTTCATTTTAAAAGTACAAGAATAAAAAATATTCTATTTTTTTAAAATTTCGTTCCAAATCAAACTAAATTATTCATTTTTAAACGAAGAAAATAGTTGCAAACAACCCAAAATAGCAAACGATAACATAATAGATCATTAATAATAACAAAATAATACCCAAAATGAAAACAGAAAATACAGGAACGATATCAATATAAGTGTCATCAGAAGAAATATATGAGCAACCCCTAATCAACCAAATTAAATCAAAATTAGTCAAAGACCACAAAAAAAGAAAAATTAGAATTTTATGGAGCAAAAATAGATTCCAACAATATCATTAACAAGATGAAACAAAAATAAACAACAAAAGAAATGGAGAAAAGGATTTTACAGTGGTCGTTTCTTGATGGTTGTGTTGTGATGAAACTGTGAGCTTTAACGGAGCAACGAGCTCGTCGGTGTTCCATTATCTGCCGGAGTAGCGAGGTATGAGATAAGATTTGTGTTTTTGGGTGGAAAAAATTAGGATTACAATTCTTTTGAAAAATATATCTATCACACCTTGTTTCTTGACCTAGTAAATTAAGAACGGAGACATTTTTCAAAATAGCAATATTTTAATTTGTAAAATTTAAGGAATCCCATAGTGTAATTCAATAATTACATTTTGTCCCGACAAAATTAGTATTTACAAAAAATCCCTTAAATTTGTTGTTCCGTGATACTTTAGACTCTAGTGATACATGGTAAATGATACATGGTAAGTTTAAACTGTTGAGAAAAAAATTGAGAAAAAACGATACAATTAATGTTGTTACTAAAACAACTTAATTTAAGGTAACAGATCATTAATCACCATAAAATCAGCACGTAATTGGATAACATTCTCCCCTATGTATAAGGTAACATATCATTAAACATTTGGATAATATTCTCCCCTATATATTTTTCAAAGTCCTTTAGGAAATTGTTGTTAAAATTGTCAGCAAACCTTATGAGATGTGTTTATATCTTTTTAATCTTGTACTTCAGTGGATGCAATTTGAAAATAAAACAGCAAATTATAATGATATTGAAATATAAATACTAAATAAAACAACTAATAACTTACTGATACATGGTTTCAGTTTTCAGAAATTCATACTACATGAAAAACATGTGATACATGTCTACTACATGTATCAGTGAATTAACTAAAACATTATAACATGTGATACATATCTAATACATGTATCAGAAACATCGCCTAAACAATATACACACTGATTCTATATGTATCATCAAGTACAGTGGATGAAAAAATTTATTAAACTTAGTGAATGATACATTATAAGAATTTTCAAAACATGTATCAGTTCATCTGCTTGCCTCCAAGAACAAGAAGATTACCAAATTCATCTGCTTTTTGATTGTTCGTTTAATCTTTCCTCTGATTGGAATTTGTTTCTTCGGTAACTGAACTTGGGGGTTTAGGGTTTTTATTTTTGGGAGTTGTTAAGCATGTGGGTTTACGTTGAAGTTGCAATGGCGGAGTAAGTAATCTTTAAGAGAAGGAAGATGATTATGGAAAAAAAAGAACTGAAACTTGATGGAGTAAGAAAAAAACGGGAAAAGTTAAGAGAAGTTGTTCTGATTTTTGAAATTTCAAATTTTTTGAATTTTGAAATTCAAAATTTCAAAATTGGGTCTTTTATTTAAAATTAATTAAAATTAATAATTCAAAATCAAAAAACTGATTTAAAAGGTTGAGTATTTAAATGGAGAAAATTCAAAATCCAAAAATTGATTTAAAAGGTTGAGTGTTTTAATGGAGAAAAAATAGGCATTAAAATGGATAATTGTGTATTATAGGAGAGAGAATGTAATGTATCTATAAACTTACACTAAAATTAAAAAAAAGGGAATTATGTAATATTTAAAAAAAGAAGGGAAAATTAGAGAATATAAAACTTATAGTTGTGTATTTAAGTTATTTTTCCTTTTAATTTTTACTAGGGCTCCTAATATATTAAAATCTCATTATTTTAATTTATTAAAGAATTAGATTATTATTTTAAAAAGAATACAAATAATCTGGTAATAGAATAGAAAAAATCATTGAACATAAAAATTTAAAAATATTAATTTGATAAAGTACAACTAATTAATAACGAGAAAATCAAGAAAAATAATATTTCAAATAAAGTAATTTAATTTAATTATTGGTGTTTTACAAAAAAAAATATGATAAAAGAAAAAATGATTTGAGTTTCAAAAAATCAATTAATTTTATGATTTAAGAGAAATCGATAACAGAGTCGCTACTTAATTTTTTTTAGTAAAAATCAAGAAAAAAACTTATAATTATTTTCAAAGATTTAAACAGATAAAATCAATTGAAAAAGGGTTTGAAGTTCAATTTACACTTCGATAAGGTGTTAGGCCCTCGAAATGTCTGCTAACTCCCGATTGATCGACGATTTGACTAAAAGACCTTTAAAAAAATTTCCAAGTTTTAACTAAGTTTTTTATTTTATTTTTTGTTATTTCTTAATTATTTCAAATGGAAATAAACTAAAGGAGGATTTCCTGAGGAAAATAATTCAAAATGTCAACAAGTCTAATAATGAAAATAGAGTTAAGAATTAAATAATTAATATTTAATTTTAAATTTAAAACGGGAAATAACTATCTTTAATAGTTAATTAAGTCAAAATTAAAGATTAAATATAATGTTAGTTAACACCGTAACAAATAAATAAAGAGGAAAAGGGAGGAAGTATTAAACTTGGACCTTTGCCCCAAATTCATGTACATGTCCTATACTACTAAAAAAAATGTATAACTTACCTAAATCTCATAGTGTAAAACTTAAATAACATTTTATTCCTACTCTTTTTCAATTTACAAAAATTCCTTCAAAATCAGTGCTATCCAGATACATAGAAAATAATTCAGATTCATTAATTCCAGTACATTAAAACAAAATCAGTTACACTTTAAAAGAAAAGGGAGTCAATTTTGAATTTGAGTTCCACAAATCAAGCTAATCAATTTGCTGTCAGTCTTTCTCAAATGGTAACAACTTCAATTAATTAAAAATTTAAATTTTAACTCTCAATTCTCTTCCAAATCCTCCTAGCTTCAAACAATTCAACAAATTCTTCCAAAATCAACAAAATCGAAATTCATTTTTTTCTCTCTATTCATCGTCTCATGTTCATTCAAATTAGATCCAGATTTGTCCAAAATTTGATAAGATACATAATGAATAGTTGTTGAAAAATAATTTCTTTTGTGAATCTCAAATACAACATTGTAGTGGATCGATGAGATGAGAAAAACATGAAAATTCGATATATATTAGAAGGAAATAACAAGAAAATGTTGATTTTGCTACTTAGCATACTCTTCATCTTATCTCGATCTTGGCACCATAGTAAGAGATGGTAAAAGAAATTACTGACCACTTCAATAGGTATTTCAAAATACATTAGTTGATATATCATAAATTTGTTCTTCTCATCCTTTCTAAAAAAAATCTCTTTTTTTAATCAAACTTGTTGATAAATTGTATTGATACAACATGAACATGTCCATCTTGTTGAGACATTCTGAAACCTGAGAAAGTGAGATGAGGTATGAATGATACAAAAGTGATGAAATTATGGTTGGTCAAAAAATTAATTTGTGAATCTGAAGTCAACCATTGCATTTGATTAAAGATCGATGAGTTGAGGAAAAACTGGCGATCTGATACATCGTTTGAGCTGAAGAAATAAGAGTTAGAATTTTCAATGTATCAATTATGGATTGATACAACCAACAGAAAGGCAGAAGAGATGCATAGCTTTGATGAATCATTCATACCTTTTACAGTGTTGTGTAATCGTTTTTTGAATTTTGTTTCTGAGATGGATAGATATATCAATACATTACTATTTATGTATCTCGTTTAAATTGATAAGTGTTGTATTTTTACCAGATACATTAAATAAGTAATTGTTGTCCATAAGATGTTCATATTGATACATTACTTTGTGGTAGTTGCTAAGATACAATTAATAGAAATTCAAATTTACATATCATATAGAAAATTGTATATTTGTTCATACAATAATAGAATGTTGCATATCCGCTACATTATATCATGTATCAATTATATGATTTAGTAGATGTAATACTGTGTTCCATAAAATTGTGTCTCAAACACACAATTGTGCAGTTGTGTTTGATGAAAAAAAGTTGTATTTGATATTAACAGTGTTTAAAAGTCAGAATGTTGTATACATAATTCATTATGTTGTGTATTAAATACACGATTTGATATATGTATTAATGCCCTCCATTTTTATTGTATCAGATGCATAGCTGCAAGAACTTCATATTTTGTCTCGAAATAATCAAACTTTTGATAATAACATTTGTGTATCATCGTTTATGAATCTGATACATAATTGTGTGACACCTAATGTATCAATGTATCATGTAATGTGTACATATACATATCCTTCTAAATTTAAATAAGATAGAAGATACATAGCAACACCTAGATACATGATGCATATTAAATGATACATTTGGTAGAAATTTTATATCAAGTATCAATACTAATTAAGTTTATGTATCAAAACTAGTATTTCAATGCAATACAATGTGTATGATAAATTATGATGTATCATAGTGTTGAAACAAAGACATTATACATTAATTAAGAAACAAAATTGACTAGATACATTAAAAAACTAGTTAATGTATCCCAAACAATAACCGTAAAATAGTTTTAATAATTTGAACACAATACGTTGTAAATAATGAAATTATAATGTATTATAATGTTGAAGCGAAGACATTATATATTAATTTAAAGAACAAAAACAATTTGATACATTAAAAATCTGATCTCATATATATCAGAAAAAGATGAACAATAAAAAAACGGACAAAAAATCAACAATCTAATATACATCAACTTTTCCCTACATTTACTTTAGAAAACGAAGGTACATTCTCCTTCTCAACATTCACTCTTGTATCTTTTTTTTTACTATGAACATAGACGTCACCTATGAATATCGATCCAAAGTCCTTACCAAAGACACTAGTAGATTGACTTTTTACCTTTTTAAACATTTTTTTCACAATCTATTTAGACGACGAAGATGCATCTTCCTTTGACTAGTTGAGTAATATCAACACTAAAAGAATGGTCATGTCCATATGCATCAAGAAATAAAGACTCAAAGCAATAAAATTGAAGACGACTTTGAAGGAAACACAGTATATCAATTGAGTAGTTTGAATTTGATTGACCGGAGAGAGAATCCTTTTGAAAATAAAATTGATATGAAAATTCTAACTGACAAGATTGTAGAGAATCCTTTTAAAAATAAAATTGATATGAAAATTGTAACTGATAAAATTATAGAGTAAAATTACGGAGAGAATAAAGGAGTGAAAAAAGGAAGGAAATCACGTGTCAAGGTTGGGATACTTATGTATCTGCTTGACTTAAAAATTGAGGGAAAGTAAGGAATTTTGGAAATATTTTAAAATGGTAGGGAATAAAGGAAATTATCAAAAATAAAGATGTAAATATAGATTTTATCCAAAAAAAAATGCCCAAGTAAGAGTTTGGGCCTAATTGATAAAAAAATCTGCTGTTGGGCCATTCTTTTAAGCCTTTTTGGCCTTCTTTTCACTCTTCAAATGATAGGATATACACCAAGTGTATATATGATAAACACCAAGTGTTTGACTCGTTTTGGACTCCTAAATCTGTATTTCAGTTTGCCATTTACATTTTCTGTATTTTTCAACCTGCTTCGCCGTATTTGAACCTGTATAGAGTATTTACTACTGTATATAACTGTATAAACATTTATATCAGTGTATAATACCTCGTTTTTTCGGCATTTTAGAGCTTGAAATTTTGAATTCCAGCTTTATTTAACCTCCATCAACCTGCTTAACGACTTGCTACCAGCTGACTCGAGACAAATCTTTGGGCTTTTATGGCCCATTAAGAAATGCAATGAGATAGATCATTGAATCCATTGAACTCGATCGAGATTTTATAGGCACACCGAAAAGAAAAAGAAAAAAAAGATAAGGATTAGCAATGGCCTAAATCATATCAAAGGTTCAGGAAATAATGAATTTATAGTTCATACTGGCACAAATGTCAAGTTCACATAAACTTAACGATGGAGTACACATTATCCATCAATTTGAACTCAAAATCATCTACAAACATTGTAGTAATCCAAATAAATAAATAAAATGCGTACAAAATTCCCACTACAAACAATAGAGTACGGAAAATTTAAATGGGATCACACAATAATAGCAACTAACAATAAAGTTACAGAGGCATAAATCTTCAAACAATTTCAAGCATACAGAAAACATTTTCAAATTTTGGAGTATGATAACTAGCTATAAACACAACACACATATGCATATACTATATCGACAGAACCTAAGGAAGAATGGTGAATCAAATAAAAATATCATTTAAAAGAAACACAAATTCAAGCATGAGACATAAACCCAAAAGGAAAGATGAGCATGAAATTTATAGTAAAAAAAATGAAGAAAGAAACTATGAGCCCTGCCATATATTTTACTAAGGTAACAAAACAAAAACTTCAAGTAGGAAAAAGGAAACATTGACTATTAATATAATATACACCCAAAGGACTAAAATAAAAACCAAAAAATAAAGAGAAGAAAAATAGATGCTTGAAAGTAAAGCAAATGGATAAAAGTAGACTCAACAATCGAAAACAAATGAAGCAAATGACAAAATAGGCTTGAGAAATGAAATATAGAAATTGTCATGATAAAGCTAAAATACCAAATCTACAGCCAACGATAAGCCAAAGGAATTACTTAATCATACATGTAGTATATACAAGCTATCAACATTCAAAACCGATTAACGACAACCTAACAACAAAGTCGTGAATTCACTACATCGAAACACCATATCAAAGTAGAAAAAAATAAAAAAATGAAGAGAGTATTATAGAGGAAACATTACCTCTTCCTTGGCAGCGACTGAGACCAGACGAGTAGGGAAAAAGCTTCCCACGACCACAACGAGAATCCGAGAACTTCGGAGAATTGTAAATAAGCGAGAAACCAAGATCAAAAGGACTAATGATTCTTTTTGGAATCAATATACGATGAAACTACTATAAATTCCAGAAGCTCCGATGAAAGATTTCGAAAGAAAGAAAATCTAAAAAATGTGGCTACTGGAGACAGACTTTCTTTCGATTTCTTCCTCTTTTATTTTTCGTGACCCATTTACCTTTATTTTTTCCCCACCCCTAAAATAAAGAAAAATATGGGAAATTTATAGAAGAAAATCTAGCTCAGACTTGGGGGAAATTTGGGAGAGATTTTGAATGAATTCGAAATTTGAAATTTGAAATTCAAATTTCTCAAGAGGTAAGGTGTCAGCTCGAATTGTATGAATCACCTACGAATTTCCAATGTCATCCGTTTGATTTTTGAGAAAAGGACGAAAGAGTAACTCGATTTAGACACTTGGATCCTCCAAAACGGCTTTGTAAGGAGAGGAGGATAAGGGTGAGAAGGGACGACTCGCACTGCTTGCGTTGGGCTGCTGGGCTCGTTCTTGCTAAACTGGTTTTGGGGCGTCTGGCTCGCTGTCTGCATGTGAAAAAATCAAAGAAGAAGGAAACGTATAGTGTCGGGTCGTTCTTTTGGTATTATGATGTTGGATAATGAGTTTCTTATACGAGTTGGGTTTGGGGAAGGTTAATTGAAATAAGTGGGTTGGGAATAATTGGTGTATTAATGGGCTGCTGGAAGTTGAAAATAAAAGGCCCAAAATGGTTTATCCCAAATGGGTTTAAAGGATTTGACTAATATCCAAATACAAATAGATAAATATAAATTAATTAATGAGCTTCTTGGTGATAACAAAATAAATTAACTTAATTACAAACTCAATAAATTAAAAATATAAACTATTATATAAGTAGACTAATTGACAAAATTTTAACTAAAACTAAAATCTTTTTTACAATTTTCAAATATTCATGAATATACTAATTATATACATAATTATGTAAATACATATATATTATCTAAAAATTATAAAAAGTAACAAAACTATTTAAAATAACGTGCGAACTTTATATTTTTCTTAAAATCTTATAAAACTAATTATTTTAAATCATTTGAAATCGAAGATTCTCAAATTGATTGATTTATATGGTGGAGTTCCAAAATTGGGTGAAGTTTAAATTCTTCATAATTTAATTAGAGTAAATAGATTAAAGAAGATTTAATTTTATTTAGTTTATGAGTAATAATCTTAATGCTTATTTGGTGATTTACAGTGTTACGAATTGTGACTAAATAATGACACAATTTGTCTCAACCAGAATCTAGATCCCAGACGATACAGGCATCGTTGATATCTTAGAGGTCACAGACAAGCCTGCATACGTCATCGTTACATCATCTAGGTTAATTTTAGTGGAAAATTTAAAACTTTTAGTTACTTGAAGTATACATAGACTTCAGAGTAGGATACATTATACTCATATAAGATTTATCTACATTTGTTCATAATCGTTCACAACAACCATCTAATACCAAGATACTCAACTGAATGAAATAGTCATATCTGATAAAATATAAAGTTGCCAGAGTGGCACCAATACAATGTCTGAAAGTAATTGAGAAAGAAACGCTAGTGGAACATTCTCCACTAACTCATGCCTACATCTAATATAGAATATAACGGGCAAGCTTCCTCAAAAGCATGAGGGCCTACCAAGTCCGAATGAATGCTCCATGACCAGATAACTTCAGCGTCGTCTCGTAAATTCTAGCATCCACCTGTGCCTACACCTAAAAGTAAAGTGTTGTATGGTATTAGTACACACTTGTACTAAGTATGGGTATAGGCAAGCACACACCACAGTCATGTATGATTTAGAATAACTCTCTCCGAATGATATGAGTTATGGAAAGTCAAGTCAGTGGACTTGCCAAAATCGGATTAGAAAAGTCATGCCATGAGAGTAACATGCATCATCATATGTATCATATTGCACAAAGCACATACCATATTGCATATAACATAACATATTCCATATAACACATATCATATTTTATTTGGTTCGTTCATATGCCATGTGACCTTGGAATCATGGACTTAACATTAGGACTTACCAATGAGTTCTCAACATATGGGACCTCAACTAGGAATCCTTCTTTAGCAAACACAGAGTCTGTTTCATTCATTCATACGTACTTCACTTTCTTTCATTCATAGGCTAGTACAAACACCAACTATACCTAGGATGTAATTTAAGACGTTCATCAGGTTTACTGTGCAATGACCAAGAATGACCTAGTGTCATTACTTGAGAGTCTAGTTCACCTCTTGATTATCCTATCCAAACACCTTTGGTATCATTCATTTCATTAACTTTCATACTTTGAGTAACTTCAACTTTAAACGACATAGATCATGTGAGCATCATGAAATCTGGTGTCTTTCCTACACCGAAAAGAGACGGAGTCACTGGCCAAGGTGAAACCAAGAACATACCTAGCTCGCGTAGGTGGAAACCACTGAGTAGTTCTTATGTTGGCAGCATAGTTCAAAGACTAGGAGATTTAGGGAGACTCATACCCGTCTGGACGGACAGTCTCATCTCATGAGAATTACACGAACATCTGCCTTCCCAAAAGAAGGAATTGCAACTCATAGCTAGCCTATCGGTGCTCAGTATAAAGTTCCATTACATTCATCTCACACATCATAGAAGCTAGCTTCTAGAATGAGGACATCATAACCCATTAGATGATTTCTCATCTCATCATTTCGTATTAAATATGAATTGTCCTTACACTTACATGTAGAGTGTGATTGAGACTTGTCTCTTGATATTCAACACTCTCTTAGGTGAGTTCTTTTGGTGACATTATATTAGCGTAGGCACAATTTGTCTCACTTTCACTAGGCTCATATTTTTGTGCCACCTTGTTTCTTAACATCTTTTCATTTAATCTTTTCTCACCTTTCATTATGTGCTCATCGTATAATATATATATGCTCTCTTGGAATTTACATTGAGGGACATTGATTCTAGGCGTAGATACAACTTGTCTCACTTTTACTTGTCTATAGTCATGTAGTTACTTTTTTTTTTACATATTAACTATGAATTCATTCTCAACACTTTCTTTTGGAGTATACTTAAGATTTGACTATACATCATTCTGCAATCCCATTACGTGAATGTTCATTTCATTGTATGTCAATGCACTTGGCCTTTTAGTGTGTTTCACACTCTTACTTAACCTTTCTTGGGTCTCATCATTCATTACATAACATCTTAGGTTCACTTACTTTATAAACATATGTTGGACTTATGAGTCCACACACACAAGCAATGAGGCTTCATTCATAGTTCATTTAAGTGATTTATATTGCCCTAGATTATGTGGTACAAGACTTATGCATCTTGTAAGTATGCTGAGGTCTCAATTTGATTCATATAGGCAGCATTGCTTAATTATTTAATCACGTAAGACTTATGTGTCAATACGGAATCGGGCAACGGAACCCAGTTTTGAATCCCTTGAGCAACACTTAATCTAATATTAAACGTGATAATTGCATTTTTCAGATTTGGGGAATCCTAGTTCGATCTCCATCACCCCCACATCATTTTCTTTCTTTTCCCTCTTCTCGTGTAAGACAAGGAGATTGTAGGATCAATCCCCCACAAGATCATTCTTTTTCTCTTAATTTTTCTCTTAACTTTCTCACCTATCCAAGAGGTTGTGGATTCAATCCCCACTCACCTCATTTTATTTTCTCCTTTATTTTTCTCCCAACTCTCTTATCCATTCAAGAGGTTGTGGGTTCAATCCCCACTCACCTCATTTCATTTTTCTCGTTTATTTTTCTCCCAACTCTCTCATCTATTCAAGAGGTTGCAGATTCAATCCCCACTCAACGCATTTAATTTTCTCTTCGTTTTTCTCATTAAAATTTTTATGTAATCTGCACTTCGTGAGGTCTTGGATTCAATCTACAATGACCTCATATTTTTTTAAAAAAAATTAAAACTCTCATTTTCCAATCTTAGGCCGAGACCAACAATTTCCAGCAAGTTGGAATTTTGGTCTCTTTCAATCCATCTTTCTCTCAAGTTTTTATGTTGATTCTTATAGTATTTCGGGTGACATTTAATCAGCAACATTATTCTTATACAAGCATCATATTTTAACATTTTCGTACACTTGAAACACAACATTTTTAACATACAAATTTTAGGCAGCAACATAGTTAATTTACAGCACACACATGCTCAAACAGTTAAGTAAATACACTTTTCCGGAATACATCTTTCATTTCTTACATAATTTTCAATACATATTCAACAGAAAGTCACAATCAGACCTAAAATTATCTACCAGAAGATATACCAACACATATTTTGAATCTTTCAAACGATCTAATGGCAGGGCATGCAATGGGGACAACCTTAGTTTTTCAATTGCGATTAAACTGAACCTGAAGGGTCTCTTGGAAAAGGGACCAAGAGAAAAGAAATCTCATACCTGAAGTTGTTCAAAAGTGATTCAACGTCTGCCTATTTCCCCACTAAGCCAACGTCTCACCACCGAAACCACAAGCAAAATCCGTTGAGAAATTGATTTTACCTTTCTTTTTAAACTTGTTTTACTTTGAGTTTTTAGCTTTCAAGTTCTTGATGAACCTTTTTATTTGACGTTCTGATCTTGTTCTCTTGTTAAAGATAGATAGTGAGTGAGAGAGAATTAGCGAGAAAGGCGTGAGAGTGTTAACTTAGGATTAGGAGATTTGGGAGAGACTTAGTCAAATTAGGATTTATCTTTAATTAATAAATAAAATCTAATTTTTTTATTTTTCTTTAATTAGCAATTAAATATTAATTAACTAAATTAATTCACTACCTAAAATAAATCAAATTAAATCATTGCTCCCACAAAGGCTCGAACCGCGTGGAGCAAGATTTCGCTCAAAGGGTTAATTCGGCGCTTTCTACCCAAATTTCCTCTCCACCATATTAATTAATTAATTAATTAAAAATTTAGGGTAATTATAATTCTACCCTTAGCCTGAAAAAAGACCATTTTATCTCTAAACCCTCCAAACTTAATATTACGCCCTTTTAAGTCCTGTTAAGCCTCATCGGGGTAGATCTTCATATTCGGGTGTCCTACATTGCTGGACCCAACCTTTCCTAACTCAACTAACTCACCAAGTTGGTTAGCTTGGCTGTTGCAAGGGTTCATAGGTATAGTTCTACGCACATCAATCCGTGTGAACTCGGTCTAATCGTAGGCGATCTAGATACATTAAGTATTACTTAGGATAACTATTTTAGGGTTGTTACACAATTAAAGAGAAAGTATTCAAAGATGAGTGAAGAGAGCTACTATGATGGCGGACTAGTGGTGTTTCAATAATTGTAATGAAGAACATGCATATGTGAGATGATTTTTTTGAGTGATGAGAGAGAAGAGGAGGGAGTGGGTGGGAAAGAGAAAATTAAATAAAAGACAAAAAATAATTATATGTGAAAAAAGTATTTTCAAAATATCTTTTTATTAGTTTTTTCAACTTTCACATGCTTTCAAGAGAGTGAACACTTCTTGTGCCATGTCAACACTTGAGGGTGCGTTTATACCACTTTAAAATAGTTCAAGGGGGTAATAAGACTCCGAAAAAATATAAGTGTATAGTTGAGAATTCGATTATAGGTTGAAGGTGTATTTGACCATTTTCTCTTAACTAAATAGGTACAAAGTTTTGAATAAAATGACGATAAATCTCTTATTTAAGAAAGAGGATATAAAAACTAAAAGATATAACTTGAGTAGATCATTTTGATACAATATTAATTTTGAATTTCAAAATTAATGAATTAAAGAAAAGAAGGGTCAAAATTGAGTGTGTTAACAATCGATATCAGAGGTTAGAATGGCTAACGCTTTGATACCACTATTATTTATAAATAAAATTAAATATATTATATTGAATCTTTGTTTAAAATAAATTTTGATATATAAAAGGTAATGTGACACTTCTCTTTGGCTATATTTGTTGACACCCAATTTTGACTTAAAATTATTAAAATTCGTAACTCTTAAGTTTTATTTATTTAATAGTTTAAAATATTTTTTTTATAATTTTAAATAAGTTTATCGATAATTATCCTTATTTATAAAAAATTTAAAAAATTTATCAGTTAATTTTAAAATTACATTATATGTCATTAGTTATGTTTATTATATTTTTTTAAGGTTCATTTTATTTGTTACATTAGTTAGTATTCATTTTGATATTTTGCATTGTCTAGAAATTCATTCAAATACGAATATAATTTGCATACACAAATTGATATATGATTTTGAATCACAATAGGCCCATTGCATAATTATTTTCCTATTTAAGTTTCGATTAGGTCAAAAATGAAGGGAGTGATGGATATATTGGATAAGTAAACTAGTCAAAATCCTAAAATATTTATTAAAAATATTTATAGTTTATAAAAATTAGTAAAAATATCAAAATGTCAATATTTTAGAAAATATTGTGTATCCTAATTTAGTTCCTGTTTTACCCCACTTTAATTTTACATTTTTCAACTCATTCTCTCTCATATATTTTCAAAAAAAAGTATTTTCTCACTCACTAATTTTCGTTTTACAATTCTTCTTCATCTTTCTATGTCGGCTTCTCTCTCTTCTGTTCTTTTCTTATTTGGTCTTTAGAAATCAGATAATATGTTTGTAAAGATATTTACAAAAATTTCTTGGATTAAGGTGTGAATCTTTATTCGATTTTAGATTTGTTTACTGATTTAATATTTATTTAAAGTTTTCCAAATTATGTTTTATCAATTTCATTTAGGAGTTGAAAACTTCAAAATCACTCTCTAATGACCGAATCTAAGAGGATAGCAGAGGTATTAAACTAAATCAACTATTTTCTAGCGATTTTTCATTCTTTAATCTATGTATTACTCAAGAAATAGCGGATAGTGTAGGATCAATTTCTAAAATGGCGAAAGATAGACGACCGAAGAGTTCACATGATCCAATCCATATGTAAAACTTTCTTGAAGTTCAAAACAGAACTATAGAGTCTTCGTCTACTAATGGAAAACTCCAAAAGAATGATGAAGACCTCATAGTTGACGAAGAGGTATTTAATTACTTTTATGAAATTTTAAGTTTATTCATTATATAACCATTATAATATTTGTATATTCCGTTGAAGTTGTTAAAATCACAAAAATCATAATTTTTATTAGTTTTGAGTATCTGCAACAATTTTTTAATTCAAAATTCATCAAGTATGCATATTAATATAGAATAGTATTGTCATTATCTATGGATATGTGGGTTTGTTAGTATATATAGTGTATTCCTTAATTTTTATTTTTTGATATTTCTTATATTTAGACTCATCATATATATGTATCATATTCTAGTTGTGGACATTATAAGAGTATTATTTGTATCCAGTCAATTAAGGATACATATTTACTTTATATGATTGTATTCATTTTTTAAGAAATAATGATGCCTTTTCATATTGTATTCATGCATTGTTATTTGATGGTTTTGTATTCATTGTGTTGTATTTGTTGTATTTATGTTGTCTTCTTACTAAGTAATATTAATTCATGTGTTTGTATTAATTATGTTGTGATGTATCCTCTTTTAGTTATGGACATTGTAAGAGGATTGTTTGTATCCATTCAAATAAGGATACATATTTGCTTTATATAATTGTATTCACATAGTAATGTTATTTCAAATTATATTTGATACTGAATTGTGCATTTACATTCAAAATTTTATCGACTTAAGAAAAATATGCATATTTAGACAACAATGTTTATTGTGTTGATGAAGAACATATCATAGGTGAATATATTGGAGTATAAAAATTGCACGTTGTCATCCCTTGACATTTGGTGGATTGCATATTTGTTCTTGTACATGTCAAGGAGAAGCTCTGTTGGTCGGGTATTGATAGTAGTGTCTCTTAATGAGAAATGTGTAAACGTCTATGACTCTTACAGAGCAGCAGAAAATAATTCAGCGATCAAGATTGAGGTAAAAAAGTTGGTTCAACTCATTCCTGTAAGATTGACATTGAATGATTATTACAAGAACAGAGGACTAGATGTTTCTATGAGCCAAGACGAGAACAAGTTGTTTGAGATAGCCTTCTTGAAAAATATACCGTAACAACCACATGGAAGCTTGTAAGTTGGTGTATTATTTGAATTTATATTCTTATTTATGTATTTGAATTTTATGCTCTCTTCTCTTATTGTACGTAGATATTGCACTATTTATATGATTTCTTATCCCAAGTGGTTGTCTTATGGACAAGGAAAATCAACCGGTAACTTTGATGCAATACTATAGTCTAGATTTGCTACACTTCTTTGAAACTATGGCTAATAGAAGATTGATGTCAAAGCCACTAGTGATAGTGAGATACCTCTAAGGCATAACAATCCTCACATAGTTCACGATGATAATGAAACAATTGAAATACAATAGTGAAAAAGAAGAAGTCAATTTAAAGAAAGGAAAATGATTTTTCAAGAAGAGTGACAAGAGTAAAATGAAGGGCTACAATTGTCAAATGTTAGGGCATTTTAGTCGTGAATGTTTGAGCCGAAAATGTAGCATTTCTAAACTCATCTCTCTAAGTGCAACATATGTTTCTAGAACTTTTTTACTAAGTGAATCTTATCCTATGTGGATTGTACATTATGGATCCACGTGAGTCAAGATCGAGATTTGTGGAATTTCGTCAAGTTTCATCTAAATCAAGATGGATCTACGTGAAAAATTATGTGAAACTGAAAGTCAAATAGATTAACACATGTAAAGTAGACGTGTGTTGTGACCGTTCTTTGATGTTGCATAACGTCCTATATGCACCAGATATTCGATAAAACTTAGTATCTGTGTATGTACTTTTAGACATTGATTTTGATTTTTTAATCGTAATGGTATTACAATAATTCTATTTAATATTTTATATGGTTTTGGACTTTGTTATGACCATTTTATTGTATTAGATTGTAATTCTTCAACTTATGACTATTATGTTGACGGTTGTGTAATGACATGTTATTCAAGTAACAATGATATTGATGCTATGACATGACATGCAAGATTAGGTCAAATAGGGAAAGATCGAATCAATAGTTTGGCAAAAGAATGACATTTAGGTTCTTTCACTAAGATTGATATGCCAACTTGTGAAAAAATTTATTGCTGGTAAGATTACTTGTAAAGCATTCGAAAGGCTAAAAGAGATGAGTTCAAGTTTCAATTAATTCACTCTAATATTTGTCGTCGAATGAATGTGAAGGCAAGAACTAGTGCTAGATACTTCATTATATTTATTGATTATTTCACGCGATCTGCTTATGTCTATTTTATTTCACATAAATATGAAGTCACTTGAGTGATTTAAAAGATTTATGGATGAAGTTGAAAATCAATTCGATAAAATCATAAAGGCTTTCAAAACTCGAGGACGTGAATATTTGTCAAAATAATTTGAAGAATTATTTACAGAAAAAGGTATTATCAGACAGTTAACTACTCTTTATACACATCAAAAAATGGTGTAGCTGAAATAATGAATAGAACATTGTTGGACATGACGAGATCAATGATGGCGGAAGCAAATTTATCTATCTCTTTCTAGGGAGATGCATTATTGACTACGGCTTACATTTTGAACAAAGTGTCTTCTAAATTAGTGTCTTCCACTCCTTAGGGACTTTGGACTAGTCATAAAGAAACTTGAATAATCTTCGATCGTGGGGGTGTGCAAGATACATTAAAATTGTTTTGGTGAGTTTGGTAAACTAAGTCCAAAAGAAAATAAATATATCTTTATAAGGTACTTTGAACTCTCCAAAAGGTATGTGTTCATCGACGAGTTGGAGGATGGAAGTATTACTGAAATTGTATCACGAGATGTCACATTTTGGAAATTGATTTTTCCAAAAGGGTGAAATAGATGAAGTTAAGCCTCTGTACAAAATATTGAATTCAAAAGATTAGGTTTTTTTTTTGTCAAACATACTTGATAATTCAATGGATTAAGAAATGATTCTCGGTCCACGTGAGAGTTATGAATCCCAAAATTTTTTTGAACTTCAAACATGTAAGAAAGAAGTTGTACCTAAATGATCTAATGAGATTAAATATTATATTTTCTTGGTATCTCCCACAGAATTGGGTGAACCTAATTTTGTAACTGAGGCCTGAAAGGGATGAATGGTTAAAAACGATGAAGGAAGAATTAGAGTCTATCAAAACCAACAAAGTCTGGAATCTAGTTGACCTTTCTAAGGAACGTAAAGCTATTGAGGATAAATAAATTATTAAAGTTAAACGTAAATGAAATGGGTCAATAGAAAGATAAAAGTCAAGATTGGTGGCAAAAGGTTTTACCCAAGAAGTTGGAATAAACTATGAGAGAACTTTTTCACTTATTATGAAGTTTACCTATATACGATTAATTTAAGCTATTGTTGCATGTTTAGATCCATAAATTCGACCAAATGGATTTGAGGACTGCTTATCTCTATGGAGAATTAAATGAGGAAATCTACATGGAAAAACTAGCATGTTTTGTTGTTAAAGGCCAAGAAAAGAAAGCTTGTATATTGAAAAGTTCAATTTATGGAATAAAGCAATCGTCAAAGCAGTGGTACCTGAGATTTCACAAGTAGGTGATATCATTTTATTTCACCATGATCGATGAAGATCATTGCATCTATGTTAAAAGTCCAATTGAAATTTTGTAATTCTTTCTCTTTCCGTAGATGATATTTTATTAGAAGGAAATAATTTGAAGTATGTGAAAACTGTCAAGTCATGACTTTCAAAATTATTTGATATGAAAGATATGGGTGAAACAGACTATATATGGGGTGTTAAGATCCAAAGAGATCGTTCCAAGGAATTTTTGAGTTTATCTCAAGAAACTTATATAAAGAAAATATTGAAACATTTTTGAATGAATAGTTATAAATACATTGATAATATCTCTAGAAAATGGTGAAACTTTAAGCCTTATAATATGTCCAAAGACAGAAAAATAAAATGATGACATGTCTCGAGTTCCTTATTCTAGTGTTGTTGGAAGTTCGATGTATGCTATGATGTGTACTCACCCAAAAATTTATTATGTTGTGAGTCTAGTTAGTAGGTATCAACAAATCCTACATGAGGTCATTCAAAAGTTGTAAAGAGAATATTCCGATACTTGAAGGAAACTGCAAATCATACACTTTGTTATAGTGGATCTGATTTATTAATAAGAGGTTATACAGATGCTGATTGGGCTAGTCTCCGAAATTATAGAAAATCAATATCCTATTATGCTTTGTTACTAAACGATAGTGCTATTTCATGGAAAAGTAAGAAGAAAATTTGCACAACTCTTTCAATCATGGGATCTAAATTCGTGGCTTGTGCGTTTGCAATAGAATAAGTTATTTGATTAAAAAGTTCTTTGAGCATTTGAATATGGCAGGGAACTCTAAGGGTCGTCCCATGATTTTATATTTTGATAGTCAAGTGACTATTGCATATACAAGGGATCCTAAGTATCATAACAAGACCAAACATATTGACATCAAATATAACTTTGTTAGAGACATAGTGATAAGTGGAGAAATAAATTTACAATACATTCTTACACGTGAAATGATACCTGATCCTTTTACAAAGACCATCTCTAGAAACTTATTTTAAAAACATGTTAAAGCTCTAGGTTTGTGTAGGATTTGATGATACTTCAATATTGTAAAATAACTTGATTGTTATGATATTCTCTTTTATATAATACTATTGAATATATGTTCAAATATAATATGCGTGTGATATTTTGTAAGAAATAATGTGTTGAACAAGTCGAGAGATTGACTTTCCAACAGGAGAAATTGCTCTTAAGTCGAGAAACGTAAAGAGATGAGTTTCACCATCATATTCTAACTTGTTTTATGAGCCATACAAGAGTTTCTCTAAGAAAATGAGTTTGAGGGTTATTATAAAGAGAAGCTCGGGTTAGACATCTAGAGGTGTCTAGAACAAGATCTCTACGATGTATGAATGCTAAGAGAATGAGAGAGACATACCAATATCAGGTGAGAACATCGTGCCACGTATGTTAAGCGATCAATGGGTTAATGAAAGAATAGTTCTTTGCTTCTTTATTGTGTGAGACCCAGAAAAGTTAAATTAACTTTTCATTAGAATACCCTTTTACCTTTTATTGTTTTTTGAAGTTTCAATCGGTGTTGCTACTTTAGCGTGTTACTAATAGCCATGAGTGATTCAACAATACAATATATGTCTAGAAAGGCGGTTAATATGAAGCATATAGATTCGCGTAGAAAGGGAAGACCATTAATTAAATAATAAACTTGTATACATAAGACGGCTATTGCACTAACCATACTGGTAAAGCGTGTACTTAAGAGTATAAATTTAAACATGAACTCGATTTAATTTTCTTAAAAGGATAAGGGATCAAATAAGTAACTATTAAAGTAGTGAATAAAGTTGGGTATCGTGAGTAATAGTATTCTCATATAAATAGTGAATTCCTTCCACGTGTGATTGAATGTATATGTGGGGCTTGAAAAAACCTTAAGGGTAAGCTTTTGATGCTTACAAGTCGCACAAACTATTTGTTGTATGAATTAAGTGTCTCAATATGTTGTACTGATTTGAACCTTGTCCATCATGTGCGAAGTTGGAGATGTTATATTTCAGATCATGAATCGCCCATGTGAACCAATCCAATCTGACCCATTTTGTTTTCTCTGGAAATAAGAAGATAATCAAAATTAGTTATCTACTTTTTAAAAAAAGGATTTGAGGGATGACTTTTTTTATTAATTGTTGCACTCCCTTTTAAGAAGGTAAAGTTTTCTTCTCTCAAGAGGGTGTGAACGTAAAAAAAAAACTTAGAAGCAGAAACACCAAAAGAGAGAAAGAAAAGTTAAAGAGAGAAAGAAAGAAAAATTAATTTTTCTTTCTTCTTAATAAAAACACCAAAAAATTATTTAGCTTTTTGAAAAACAGTCTTTATCTTATTGTGATTCAAACAAAGGATTTGGAGCATTACTTTCGGTTCATGATTTAATCGCTGCAACAAGGTACACAAATCTTATATTGTATCTTGTTTATATGTATAAATTATTACAGACACAAAAATTCAAATTTGGTTTCATTTTGATTAGTAATTTAACTATTAATAAAATTGAAGATTTTTATAATTTTCTTTCAAAAGAGAACAATGTGGTCATTTTGTGTAAAACTATAAATTTTACTAACTTGTATCAATATGAAAAAATTAGCATGTCACCACTTGTTTTAAAAGGGGCTATTTTCCTGTCTAGATGTTGCAACAAGTCATTTATCATTTGTTTTTTTTTTATCATTTTTAAATAAAATTTGAGTCATTAATTATTAGTATTTTCTAAAAATAAATAAATAAAATTGATTTAATATCACCATGTGTTCGGTTACGATCCTTGGTGTGTATTTTTTTTTAATAAAAGAGGTCTTGTGTGCGGTTACGCTCCTGGGCCAATCATTTTTTCTTTACAAAATTAATAACTAGAAAAAAAATTATATTTATCAAAAAATTATTATAGGCGAAACACGAGTTGATAAAATGACCGTGCCAGAACCACGGGACTCGGTGGGTGCCTCACGTCTTCCCCCAGGTCAATAAAATTCCTCACCCAATCTTTGTTTTTGTAGACTAAAAATAAAGAGTCTTTTCCTTTTAAATTAGGAATTACTAGTTGACTTGAAACACCTAAAAACTAAATTTCAACTGACCACTCTAATAAAATATTATTTTTCTTTTTCTTTTATTTTTAAATAACTCGGCCACATCCTTAACAATTGTTAAAATGAAGAGGTGTTACACTAGACATCACAACTTACTTTAGCACTTAAATTACATGGGCGTTTAGATACACCATTGACATCTTTGAAATGATTTTTTTCCATCATGAGATCTTAATACCACTCTCACCAATTAATTATATAGGCATAACGTCATTAATTTTTTTCTTTTTTACTTATTCACCATTTTTCTTAAACATTTTTAAATTTAATTACATCAATTAATTGATTTATAAGAACATACCAACCAACCAACCCCCCCCCCCTTCTTCTTTTTTTGTTGTTCATCATTTCAACCTTCGCCATTTAAAGAAGAAAATTTACTATAATATCCATATTCTCCTCTACGGACCCTCCAAACAAATTTACCCTTTGGAGAATGAACTTTTTTGAAAGCCAATTTTTTTTCTTGAAAACTCAAATAAGAAAAGAAGATTGCATAAGAAAGTTGATAAAAAAAATGTAAATTCTGTGAGAAATGTTTGAATGTATCTAGAGTTGTTTAAATGGATCTAGAAATCAAAATGAGTCAATCAAAATTTAAGAAAGTTTACATTTGCCAAATTGATACCAATAATATAGAGTGAAATCGACATCAATAAAAGGACATTGGTATTGAATTTTACGGATTATTAAATAATTAGTGAAATGAAAATAGTGGATAGAGGTGGCGATTGAGATGACGGAGATGGTGTTATAATGGAGAAAGGGGTATATGTGACGACCCAAATCCGGGCCGCGACTGGCACCCACACTTACCCTCCTATGTGAGCGAACCAACCAATCTAAACCTTAACATTTCAATATAATATCAACATAAAGTAATGCGGAAGACTTAAACTCATTAATAAAATCAATAATCAACTTCTATAACTCAAAACTTATCATTCCCCCAAAATCTGGAAGTCATCACCACAAGAACATCTACAATCAAATGACTAAGCTAAGAGTATTCTAAAAGCTAAAAAAAATACATAAGAAGCTAGTCTATGCCGGAAGTTCAAGGCATCAAGACTCGAAGAAGAAGATCCAGTCCAAGCTAGAAGCATTAGCTCACCCTGAATTTCCTATGTAGTAAGACTGGCTTGAATTACTGTTGAGTCGAAGGCGACGGCACGTTTGCTGCACTCCACAAATAAACAAGAACAAAACATAAAAGTAGGGTCAGTACAAAACACGGGTATTGAGTAGATATCATCGGCCAGCTCAAAATAGAAAACAATATATATTAAGCAATATCATAAAATCAACTAATATCCTTAGCATGCAACATTTACAGTTACCATAACCCTTGGTTACAACACCAAGCACATCAATGAGGACTCACGCCTCCTCATCATACTCATTTGAGAATTCGGTTCATTAGATTGAATATATTAACATCTTTCAAGATTCATTATCTTTATTCCCCTCGTGTCGGTACGTGACACTCAGCTGCTCATTATACTATCCTGGTGTCGGAACGTGACACTCCGATCCTCATTCTATCCTGGTGTCGGAACGTGACACCCGATCCATATTCTATCCTGGTACCGGAATATGGCACCCGATACATATACTATCCTGGTGTCGGAACTTGACACCCGATCCATATACTATCCTGGTGTCGGAACGTGACACCCGATCCATATACTATCCTTGTATCGGAACGTGGCACCCGATCCTCATATACTATCCTGGTACCGGAACGTGGCACCCGATCCCCTAATCTCACTACTTTTGTTCATCAAGACTTCTTTTATACCAAGGCATCATCATTAACAAAGTAGATTAGGGTTTCTTTTCAAGATTTAGGATTCAATAGCTTCATCATGCTTATATAATCACAATTATATAATTACGTTAATGCAAGCATACAATTAAGCACATAGCAGGGTTTACAATATTATCAATGCATATCATTCGCTATTAAGAGTCTACTAATATCGTAAGAGAAACCATAACCTACCTCCACCGAAGATTCGTGATCAAGCAAGCAAATTTTCCCAAAGCTTTGTGTTTTTCCCCTTCTCGATCGTCTCTCTCTCTCTCTATCGATTCCCTTCTCTTTCTTTCTGTTCTTTTCTTTTTCTTATTCCAACCCTCTTTCTTATACCCTAATTAATATATAATTAAGAATAAAAGATGACAATAATGCCCCACTAATTAACTTAAGGTTACCTCTTTTAACCCCCCAAGTAATTAGACTTATTAACATTAACCCACTAACTTTATAATTAAGGCAAGAATAGTCAAAAATGTCCCTTTAAAACTTAACCAGAATTCCGACTTCAACTGGGATTACGCAACCTGTGACGGCCCGTCGCGCCTGCGACGGTCCGTCATGCAGGTTCGTCAGAGACTCGATTTCCTTAAGGAGTCTGTGACGGCCCGTCGTACCTACGACGGTCCGTCCTGCACTTCCGTCATGACGTTCAGAGAATCGCTCCCTGTACCAAATTCTCAAGAGTTGAAGTGTTTTGAAACGGCGGATCGCGACGGTTCGTCGTGCCTATGACGGTCCGTCCTGCAGGTCCGTCACAGAGTTCAGAGAGTCGATCTTCATTACCCAATTTCAGATTTTCTAAGTGTTTTGAAACGAGACCCTGCGACGGTCCGTCGTGCCCATGACGGTCCGTCGTGGGGTCTGTCGCTTCTGCCAGTTTTTCCATAATTGAAGTCTGCTGCTCAAAACGACTAAACAGGTTGTTATAGTATATTGAGGAAGACAACAAAATTAAAATATTTTTAAAAAAAGAAATGAAAGAGGGAACCCACAAATTTCATAACGTCTAAATAAGAAAATTTACATATTTCTTAAAGAGTTAATATATCAAGAAAATCTATTTAAAATTTTAGTTATATCTCTACAACAAAAATGATCATTAACGACATTTAATTCTTAATTGTCGCTAAATATGTATTTTTAGCGGCAATTGTCATTCTTTGTATATGTCCCTAAAGCTTTTCACGGATATTGGTTCTAATGACACCTAACTAATTGCGGTAAAGACTTTAGCACTCTTTATTAGTGTCAATATTTAATGCCGCTAAAAGATATTTTTGTTGTAGTGTATATTGACCAATAAAATAAGGCCATGTGTAGGAGTTTACGAAATTCAATTTTTTTTCACACGCATTTAGGAGAGTGCATTCACTTTCTCTGTTACGTCAGTCATTAGAGAGGTGTTTAAGTCACTTGAAAGATGTTTGGGGGGGGGGGATAATTTAAAAGGCCGTGTAATTTAAGTGTTAAAGTAAGTTGCGATTTTTTTTTGTGTTTTCTCTATTTTAATAATAAAAGAAGATGATAAATCTTATTACTTTTATGAAGATCATAGACATATTTTTAGAATTTCTTCCTTTTCAGTATAGTCAAACACAAGTTAGTGAAGAACAAGAAGAAAGTTTGATGGGTGATGTGCTTCTTTGGGGGTGACTTTGAAATTATCTACAATGTACGTGGCTTCCGGTGATCACTCTCAAACTTGTGACTAGACAAGTTACAACTTTTCAATGAATAGCTGGTGAAGCCTACTTATTCAGGGACTTCGTAGAGTGTCTAGTAGCTAAAATTTTTTATTAGGGTAATCATTTGTTTTAAGGTAGCTGGGGGTCATATCCCGATAAACTTATTTCTTTCGGTTCATATAATATAAGCTTTACCCAGATATTAATTGTTGAATTCCATGAACCTCTTGATCACTTTCTTCAAACATATATCGATTACATGATTCACTTAACTATTTTTATTTCACTCATTTTTCTTAAAATGTCATATCAACTTTAGTATATTTTACTTGAAGCTAACTTTATCCAAATCCTTTGTGTTTTTTTAAGTATCTAAATAACAATTTTTATAATTTGACCCTGATTATATATAGAGCTTTGAATTTATTAATCTATTCTTTTCAGATTTCACTGATAGAATCACACTATGTGTATGTAATTAATGTATTCTATTTCATTGTTTATACTCTTTCCCACTTCATCAGTTGGATCTTTTCGTCATTGTTAAATATTGTCTTTTTCAATTACTCATTTTTTAGCGAAAAAGTTAACGTCAAGGGTGTTTGAACATCGAAAGATTAATGAAGGATGGTTTAATAACAATTCAACTAGGCGAGGGATATTTTATGCGCCCTTCTCCGTACTTAAAATTGGCATTGTACAAAAATTATGTTTTAAAATAGTTAAAATTGTTAATCAAGCTCATGAGACTAAAATCATAAAGAGAAGAAGACAAGAGAAATAGATAGAAGAAGAGGACTTTTCTTCTTATTCAAGTTTATGTAAGTCTCATATGTATATCATATAATAGTGAATGAACAACCCTATTTTATAGAGTGGGAAATCACTCCAAAAGTCACCATATTAAGTATCATATTAAATAGATACATTCTTATGCAAAAAGGTTCATGAAACCTAGTGAATATGGATGGTTGTTCATGTACTAACTTTATGACCTATCCACTCATTTAATTGATTTATAAAACTCCCCCTTGGATGTCCATAGATAATGTGCCTCGTTAAAACCTTACCAGGAAAAATCCTGTGAGAAAAAATTCTTGTGAAGGAAAAAGAGTACACATATTTTTTGATACGCACTATTTGTTACGTCATTAAAAACCTTGCCTGGAAAACCCAGTGGAAAAAAACCTCGGTAAGGAAAAAAAGTGCAACGCGTATTATACTCCCCCTGATTTAAACATCACTTAATTTCTTGTGATGATGTCTCCAATCTTCGTACATTGTGGTTGATATATGTGACTTATCTCATACCAAATCTCATTTGGGAATTTTGTTCTCATAACCATGATTTACATATAATTGGAGGTATACAATTTCTGCTAAATCAACCAGCATTATCAGTATATTTTCATAGTTGGAGCTGTGCTCTTAATTTAATGATTGAGCAACCTTACAAAATCAAGTTGTAAGTTGACAATAAAACACATGTGACCATCACATAGATGCATCAATCATATAGTTTCAAATGATCCACATGACAGGTGAACGGGCCATATTCACATTTTTATATGTTCCAAAAATTTTAGGGAATTACAATCCCAACCTTAACTAATACAATGATCATTTTATGAAGAGAACAAGAAGCACATGAGAATTCTTTAAGAATCTTTTATTTCTTAATCATATAATCCACATGAATTATCAATTACATTTGCATCACATTTAAACCAGAATGGTAAATTGATCATGCCAACTAATCTTTATTTCAGTACACGTATAATTTACTTTGGCATATGATTTCACCAGTATGCCCACGTTTGTGTGCAACAAACAATAGAAAATAATGGGTAACCTTTTACATAAATATTTATAACCCCTTCGGTTGTAGTGATTTATAGTCTCGATATTTATTTTGAATTCATCCGAAACTTAAAAATATTTCTTTTGAGACTTACTACAACTCCATTATTATTTCTCTGATAATAACATAACTCGTTAAAACTTGCTATTAATTTTGTGTACTATCACATATTGCATGACACAATTCCTATTGTGAGCATCTTCTTCAAGGAGAAATTACATCATTATTGTCATTATCAAAACATTACGAGCAAAACATGTTTCTTGCTTTACTTTTGTTGTACCATAGGTACACAACCAATGACAAATTTGTATTGCCACACAATAATGACCACAACCCTTAGAGGCAAGAACTATTTCTTTCTTGCCCTTTCTATAGTTCATAACAAACATACCATAATATTTATGACGTATAAATGCACACGACCATTGACCGTTCATGTCAAATAAAATTTATATATTTCTCTGAATCCTCCCGTAGAGATGAGATCTGACATATATCATTTTTTTTCTCAAATCTTCCATAAAGGTGAGTTGTGCATATATTCAATCCATAATGATTTTATCACATCTTGACCCATTCTCTTATAGAATGGTCAAGAATTCACGATACTCATCACAAGTCACATTCTCTTCATGAAATAGACTAATCATTTATACGTACTTCATAAATTTGCAGTATAAGTATATTGTCATGTTTTAAAATTCACCATATTTCCATGACACGCCTCAACATCACTTTGAAAGATCAAGTGTACCATCACTATATCTTCTTGTCTCATGATAGAGGATTTATAAACTTGTCAAATTAGTAGGTTGACAACATTCACAAGTCTAATGAACTTTCATACTATTTTGATAATAAAAATTGTCTTCACATTTTGAAGGACTATTTGAAGAACTCATAGTGTTCTTCCTTTTATCATTACCACAATGATGACTATTATAATTCTGTCCCTCCACGCCCTTATTCATATCATTAATTATTTGTCATCTTTCAGACTAATTATTTACTGCTGTCATTCATACGATAGAACGGAGCAAGTCAACATCAAATTTTAAAGTTATCATATGTTGCTACCACATTCTTTTCAAGGAATGAAGCAAATTCAATAGGACGAATTTCAAGACATTTCATCAAAGCCTTATTATTTTATATCAATCATCATTTTATCACCACTATGGTGCATTGAGACTGAAACTCAATATCTTATCCATACAAGGCACATTAGACCATAATTCTATGGGACTTGAACCCAATACCTTATCATTATGGTGCATCAAAACTCGAATTGATGTCTTACCCTTTTGGTGCGATACAACTTGAATCTATCGTCTTATACTCAAATATTTTTTGTTATGGTGCATCCGGACTTTAATATGATGTCTTACCCTTTTGGTGCGATGAAACTTGTATCCATCGTCTTACCCTTAACCAACAATATAATAGACCGAAGTACAACATGACTTGCCCTTTGAGTCTTACAAAATAATAAAAATAATATTCAAACTCATACTATTTAAATTTTATACCTTCGTCCATTTAAGAAGTTTTGTATAGCATGTCATATTCAAGCAATAGTTGTATATGTATTTGATACGTGATAATTGTTAGGGACTGAATACTATTTTATTTTAAATCATAAAATATTTTAGAAAATACATACATGATTTTATGCAAATAATACATTGATTCTCATAACGAGATCAACCAAAAAATGATTTAAAGAAAAACTAAAACTCACTCTCAATTGGCTAGAGGCTCGTGCTGATAACGTGTTAAAAAGTCAAGCTCATAAGACTAAAATCATAAAGAGAAGAAGACAAAAGAAATAGATAAAAGAAGAGGACTTTTCTTCTTATTCAAGTATATGTAAGTCTCATATGTATATCACATAATAGTGAATGAACAACCCTATTTATAGAGGGAGAAATCACTCCAAAAGTTACCATATTAAGTATCATAATAAATAGATACATTCTTATCCAAAAAGGTTCATGAAGTCTAGTGAATATGAATGGTTGTTCATGCACTAACTTTATGAACTATCCACTTTACGATGAATTTATAACAAAAATAATTTCATCATCTCCCATATAATTTTTTGCTCCAGTCTATACAATTAAGAGTACTTATCCCAAACTTTAAACATGAGCAAAATTGACCCACTTCCCTTCTTTTGAAGAAATTATTAGTAGTAAGAATGATATTTTTGAGCTATATGAATAATTTAATGAATTTTATTAACAAAAAAAAAACATTACAGTAGGTAAATTTACCTATTTTAAGTGTATATTTGGACCTTTTGTCCCACTTCCTTCCCCTCTTTTATTTTTAAAAAATAAAAAACTAATCTAAAATATTTATTTAATTCTAAAGAAATAGTAATTTTTTTAGTTTTGCATATATGTAAATATTTATTCCCATGTAGTGTCACTTAATATTTCTTCTTGAATAAAATTAGAGAGAGACACCACACACACCCATCAACTATTTAACAACGTGTTTTAATTAGGGGTGTACATGATCGGGTTGGTTCAGATTTTTCAAATATCCAATTAAACTATTTGTGTCGGGTTTTTAAATTTATAAACCAAATCAAACCAATAAAACTTGGATTTTTTAACTTCAGGTTTTTTCGGATTTCTTCGGTCTTTTTTGGAGTTTCGTGTTTTTCCGATAAAGTATTCAACAAACATATAATTTACTTGCACTTCAAATATTTCTCTAGTCCTACCAAAAAACAGTTATCTAAGTTATTTTTCAAGAAAATAACAAAAAAAATATGATATAATTAATGACACTAAAATATCCAATAAATAAATAAATAATAATAATAATAATAATAACAATAATAATAATAATAACAATAATAATAATAATAATAAAACAAATACTGCAAAATAACAAGTCATGATGAAATTGATTATAATTTAAAGTACTAAATCATGTTAAAATAAGTTTAGTAAGTATTTGTTACATGACTAAATATTACAAAAAAAAGTAAAATTAGATCATGTATTTTAATTGTCTAAATCCATGTAAAACTAAAAATTAAATATTCATATTATTGTCATTCTTAGTGTTAAATTGATATTCTTTTGCATTAGTATTAATTTGATTTTTATTTAAACTTTATTGTAATTACGAACATGTATAACTATAATCTTATTAGATCATTAAGATTTCTAACTTCCAAACATGAAATAATTATATTAAAAGATAAAAACTATGAAAAAGTATAAGAGATATTTAAAAATTATATCAAAGTAAGTATTTTTACGTATAAAATAAAATTTTAAAATTATGTACATAATGTCGGGTTGGTTTTTTTAAGTTGAAATCAAACCAACCCAAATATAGTCGGGGTTTTTATCCAACACCAAACCAAGTCAAATCAAATCACTAGTCGAAATTTTTTTCCGATTTAACTCAATTTACAATTTGATTCGATTTTCGATTTGATTTGTACACCCCTAATTTTAATATATAGATAACACTAATTCATATACCTAAAAAGAAAAACTAATAATTTGATTGTGAAATTCACCATAAAAATTGTAACTATTCAAATATATTTTCATCATTAACATATACAATAAGATGTATGAAATCATATATCATATGAAATATCTTCTTCTTTTTTTTAGAAAAAATACCAAACACAGTCCAAATTATATAATATAAATTGAAATACAAAACAAAGTATCAAAAAAGCTATATTGTTTCACAAAGCTCTTCTTCCCTCAAAGACCTCTGTTGTGTAGCTATAAATGCCTCCACCGTACATTTGAATTCTTTGCCAGTCATCTCCTTTGTCGATTTCTCTCTATATCTCCCGCATGTTACCGTTGTGGAACGCCTTAATACATTTTTAGGCTTGTTCATCAACTTCTCGGATTGACTCCTATACATTTTTCTTTTTTTACTTGTCTACTTGATTGAATAACACGAGCATTATAATCAAGAAATGTTGAATCATTTTTACTCGATGAATTGTGAGATTTTAATAAGAACAAGATGACGATAATTCCATTTCCAAGAAGGAAGATGAAGAGGGGATTTATGAACGTCATGTATAGTCATCCGTTTAAACAATATTTTGTTAATGGAAATAACTTAGAGATTATGAAAAAGAAAGTACATAGTTCAATGAAATGGAAGAGGGATGTAATTCTTTTTTTATACCTAAGAGTAACATTACTCTTCTTTACTTAAACTTTGAAAGAGTCCATTAGAATTTTTGTTGATTTTTAATGTTATTTTTGGGTGTATATGTTGGCTATTAATATAGATAATCTTTCGGATAATAGGATTGGTCAATAATTTGCTGCAACACTACCTTTTTAAGAAATTGACTGACCACTTACTACTATTCCCTTGACCCATCCACTTTTTATATTTAATAATAATTTAATTTAAAATGTCAATTTCATTCTTTATTAAATCATTTATAATTATATAAATATTCTTAATTTATTTTAATTTTTCAAAGATTCATTTTAATTTTTCAAAGATTTTTTATTTTTTCTTAAATTTTATGTTAAGTCAATTATACGGACAGAGAAAGTAGAAAAAAAGGATTGTTGTGTTGTTTATTTTTTTTTAAGTATTCAATGCTTTAAACTTATTAATTCGACTGACTGAAAATGATGTCTAGTTTTCTTTTTCAGCATACGTAAATTACTTTATTGTCAAAGAGAAGCTATGAATCAGTATACATTCTCTAGAAAAATATTTTTTTTAAAAAAATAGAGAAATAATTTCCTCAATGAAAGTAGAGAAACAAATTTTATGAGTGACATTCTATATTTATTTTACTCTCCCATCCATTCAATGTTCCCATTTTACCATTTGACCATCCCACCCCCTTCAATCCCCAGCCTAAACAACTTGTTTTGTTCGATTATGTATAAATACTTTTGAGATAAAATTTATTTAATTACTTATGAAACATTTAAAAGAGTAAGAAATAAATTTATTTTTGATGAAAAATATTCTCCTTTCACACCAAACACCTAAATTTTGGAATCTTTTCTTTTTTTACTTTTATCTCTTGGGAAACTTTCTAATGTATACTTTACTCGATATATTGAAATTCGATTAAATTTGATCAATTTGTGTCCGGAAGTCTCACATGGGGCTGAATTTGTGTCAAGATATCTCATTTAATAGTAAAACACTCTCAAACAAAGATGACTCTTTACTCAGAAAGACTCAAACTAAAGAACTTTAATTAAAGAATAAAAAATACTTATTGAAAAACTGTGTTATGTATGGAATAATGCTACTATGTTGCTTTCTATTATGAGTACCTTATCCAATGTCGTCCCTTTTATTGGACATAATTATAGTCAAATACAAAGTTAGAATCCATAACTATTACTCCAAATTAAAGTAGCTAATGGTATTTTTGAACTTTGAAAAGTATCTCCAACTCGATTATATAGTTGGATAAAAAAGCATCCTAATTGGCACTAATAATAATTATAGTCAAGTGCAAAGTTAGAAACCATAACTATTACTACAAATTAAAGTAGCTAATAATAATTTGAACTTTGAAAAGTATATCCAACTCGATTATACATTTGGATAAAAAATCATCCTAATTGGCACTAATAATAGTACACATCTTAACTTATGGACCCAAATTGTTTCGTTGAAACTAAGCAACAAAGAAAATAAAATTAGAAAAGAGTGGATAATCCTTCCAACTTAGCACTACGTGGTAACTTTTTCACTCTTATACTAACAATTTTTTCATCAACCATGAACCACTATAAGTTATTTTCATTTGCTATGGATGCTGTTTAATTTCTCTTTATTAGGGATAATGCATCCATTTCAACGGAATATAATTTTGAGAAAATGAGATCTCTTAATTACTTATAAATTAAATTTTAATTTTTTTGAATTATTATATATACGAATAAAGATTTCTTGTAAAGAAAAAATGATTTGATATGCCTCTCGATTATGAGATTTAGATTTGGTATATCCTTCTTTATCTTTAATTTCTTTTCTTTTTTTTTTGGATATATTTTTTTGATATTTTATATATATTTCACACATTTTCTTGTAACTTTTATTATGTCTGTCTCAATCTCTTTTTTTTACCGGATAGAAAAAATAAATTACAATATATCGGTAAAAGAATTATTTTTTTAAATTTTTTTTTCTCTTGATATATTTACATTTTTTTATTTCTCATATTTTTACACTAAAAATGAAAGGCAAAATAATAAATAAAATAAGAAATTCAAATAATAATAATAAGCAAATATAATCTATGAACAAAGAAATAAGTATCTCTTGAAGATATTTAAAATTCAAATCATGAATTAAATAAAGAAACAAAAAAATCATGAGAAAGATCAAATTTCTTCTTGATTAATTTTTCTTCAACATGACCTTTCATGATGGACTCCTTCAAGATACTTTTTCACGATATCGTGTCTCTTGTTCAATTTGCAAGTGTTGCAATAATTTTTCAAGAGACAAATCTTTCTTCTTGTGAAAGAGTTTTCTTGGGTAATCCTTTAAAAATGGAGGAAGTTTTGAGACAATAGGACCAACATGAAAGTTTTCATCAAGAACAATTCCAGTTATACCAATTTTATTAGCTATTAGTTGAAATGTTTGTACTTTTTCAGTGATTGACTTGTCATTAACCACTTTGAATTCCATATAATTTGAAACAAGTAATTTTTTTGAACTCACCTCTTCTGCTAAATGGATAGCTTTAAGAGTATCTCAAATTTCCTTCGTAAATTTGCACTTAATATAATATTGATTATAATATGTATTGAACATTCCTCCAAGAATATAATTCTTGCACAAGTAATCATCTTGCCATTTGACAATTTGTTCTTTAATCAGAGTAGCCTCTTCCTTGCTACCTCAGAACCAGGAGCGACATGACAAGGTTTTTTAAGAACATATGCCAACTTGAATCGTCATAAAAAGAATTTCAACTTTCAACTCCATCAAGAAAGTCATTGCCATTAAATATTTGAAAATTAGGATTAGGCAAAGATGAAACACTATTTGTTATAGATGTGGATGCCATAAAAATAACTATCTTCAAATTATAAGTATAACTTAACAAGAATGATAAAAATACAAGGAGTTGAAAACAAAATTTTCTCGGCTTAAAGGCACGTTAATACGTTCCTCGGAGATAGTTCGAGTCTCTTCCACGAGCAATCGGAAGAATAAATAACAACTCTATCTTCCGGATTCAACTAAGCCTTAAAACAAGTAAAATTCAAGAATGTTGCTCTTCTATTCTTGAATTGGTGATTTTACGTTTTGCTTAATGTCTCACAAAGTAGTTTTTTGAGAGCATATCTTCTCAACCAAAAGAAACTCAATTTACAGGACAAAAGTTTTGCAAAAAAGAAAGACTTTTAATTAAATAGAATTTATTATAGGTTCATAATTGAAAATAGAACGTATATTTCAAAAAATTCATGACCTAGAATTAAAAAGCCTCTTTCAAAATCCTATAACGTAGAATTAAGATAAAAAAGAATGTTACAACTAACATTCATGTATTTTGTTCTTTCAGAACTTTTAACGCATGAATTCTGTCTCAAAATTAATTGAAACATTAAGTCTTACATGACATGATGTATAAGACCACAAGAGTCCCTACACAAGCCATTTGACATATATAATGCATAAGGTATTACAAAAAAAGATAGAGTGAATAGGTAAAAATCGTCTCATATTATAAAAATAAATTTTCGAATATAAAGGCTGAATCATAACTATGTCTGGACAAGCCATTCTACACCAACATAAGAGCGGCTGGGACATAACCCATACACCATATACAATGACTCAAAGAAAAACAACAAAAGTAATAAAAGTCTTCATGACCTTGCCCTCGAATGTACGAAGACTCACCAACCCAATAGTAAATTAGCAAACCAAGCTAGCCACAAGCGGAAGAAGTGGATAATCCTATATTATAAAAACAATATTGATACAACTATACATTAGTACGTGGAATATATTAAGAGTGAAGAAATACATAAAAGACATAAACATGATCACATGATTATTTAAACATGTTATGCATGACCAAGCTAAAACTTGAGTAAAAACTTTTAAAGAATTGTAAGTCATAAACTAGGTCAATGGATTCTTAAGACATAATGAAAATTTTCATAAAACCATTGAAGATAACATTGTCACGAATCAAATCGGGCCGCGACTGGCACCCATACTTACCCTCCTATGTGAGCGAACCAACCAATCTAAACCTTAATCATTTCAATATAATATCAACAGAAAGTAATGCAGAAGACTTAAATTCCTTTATAAAAACCAATTCAATAACTTCTAAAAACTCAACAACTATTATTATCCCCAAAATCTAGAAGTCATCATCACAAGAACATCTATCCTCAAATTACTAAGCTAATAGTATCTAGAAAGCTAGAATAAATAAAAAGCTAGTCCATGCCGGAACTTCAAGGCATCGAGACATGAAGAAGAAGATCCAGTCCAAGCTAGAAGCGTTAGCTCACCCTGAAATCCGGTGTAATGAAGACTGGCTAGAGTTGCGGTTGAGTTGAAGATGACGGCACGTTTGTTGCACTCCACAAATAACAAGGAAAGAAACATACAAGTAGGGGTCAGTACAAAACACGGGTACTGAGTAGATATCATCGGCCAACTCAAAATAGAAAACAATATATATCAGATCATATCATAAATCAACTACAATACTCAATCTGTAGCAACAACATGTACAAGAATCTTTGATAAATAACGTCAAGTACACTCATGAGGACTCAAGCCTCCATATCATACTCATTTGGGAAATAGGTTCATTAAATTGAGTATATTAGCATCTTTCAAGATTCATTATCTTTAACCCTCTCGTGTCGGTACGTGACACTCCGATCCTCATCATACTATCCTGGTGTCGGAACGTGACACTCCGATCCCCTAATACTATGTGTCAGAACGTGACACTCCGATCCCCTAATTGTACATGTCGATTCGTGACACTCGATCCCCTAATTCTACGTGTCGGTTCGTGACACCCGATCCCCTAATTCTACGTGTCGGTTCATGGCACCTGCTCCACTAATATCATTCTATTAATTCATCAAGCCTTCTCTTATACCAAGGCATCATCATCTCATTACTTTAGTTCATCAAGCCTTCTTTTATACCAAGGCATCATCATCTCATTACTTTAGTTCATCAAGCCTTCTTTTATATCAAGGCATCATCATTAACAAGGGTTTTTCATGATTTGGGATTCAATAGCTTAATCATGCTTATTTCATCACAATTATATAATCATATTTATGCAAGCATACAATTAGGCATATAGAAGACTTTACAACACAACCCAACACATATCATTCGCTATTAAGAGTTTACTACGAATAGTATAAAAACCATAACCTACCTCCACCAATGAATTTTGATCAAGCAAGCAATTTCCCAAAGATTTGTTCTTCTTCTCGTTTCTCCTCTTTCTCGTTCGATCCTCTCTCTCTCTTTTTCTTTCTATTTTTCTTATTCAAATCCTCTTTCTTTTACCCTAATTAGCATATAATTAAGTATAAAAGATGAGGACTTAACCCACTAATTAACTCAAGGTTACCTCTTTTAACCCCCAAGTAATTAAGTTATTAATATTAAACCACTAACTTTATAATTATAAGCCGGAATAGTCCAAAATGCCCCTTAAAACATTTAACGAAATCCGACCCCGCCTGAGATTACGCAGCCTATTACGGGCCGTCGTGCCTGCGACGGTCCGTCCTGCTGCTCCGTCACAGAGTTTAGAGACTCCATGCCATTAAAGGGTCTGTGACGGTCGGTCGTGCCCACGACGGTCCGTCCCACCATTCCGTTACGAAGTTCAGAGAGTCAATTTCAGTACCCAATTTTCAGAATTCTAAGTATTTTGGAACGAGACACCCTCGATGGTCCGTCGTTCCCATGACGGTCCGTCGTGGGTTCCGTCGTCTCAGCCTGTTTTTCCAGAAATAAAATCTGTTGCTCAAAACGACTAAACAGGTCGTTACAATAGATATCAATTTACCCATCGTTCGTCCCCGAACGATCACAAGAAGAAAAACAAGGGCGAAAAGGAGTACCTGAATCTGTAAACAGATGTGGGTATCTTTCTTGCATGTCAGCCTCTTTCTCCCAAGTGGCTTCTTCAACGGGTCGATTCTTCCATTGAACTTTGATGGATGCAATCTCTTTTGACCTTAACTTGCAGACTTCTCTATCTAGAATAACAACAGGTTCCTCCTCATAAGACAAATTCGCATCAAGCAAAACTGAATCCCAACGGATAATGTAGTTTCCATCCCCATGGTATCTTTTCAACATAGACACATGAAACACCGGATGCACTCTGGACAGTCGTGGGGGCAAGGCTAGTTCACAAGCTACCTCCCCCACGCGCTTAAGTACTTCAAAGGGACCAATATACCTTGGGCTTAGTTTACCTCTTTTACCAAACCGCATCACCCCTTTCATGGGTGAAACCTTCAGCAAGACTTGCTCACCCTCCATAAACTCCAAGTCTCTAACCTTTTGATCTGCATATTCCTTTTGTCTACTTTGCGCCGCTAAAAGCTTTTCTTTAATAGATTTCACTTTTTCTAATGAATCCCTCAAAAGGTCAGTACCCCAAGGTCTAACCTCAAATGCATCAAACCAACCAATGGGAGACCTACATCTCTTCCCATACAATGCTTCAAATGGGGCCATATCAATATTTGAGTGATAGCTATTGTTGTAGGAGAACTTTGCTAAGGGTAAGAAACTATCCCAATGACCACCAAATTCTATCACACGTGCGCGAAGCATATCCTCCAACACTTGAATCGTTCTCTCAGACTGACCATCGGTCTGAGAATGGAACGCAGTACTAAGGTCCAACCTAGTACCCAATTCCGCATGCACTGTTTTCCAAAACATAAAAGTAAACTGCGTACCTCTATCTGATATAATGGAGAGTGGAACCCCATGCAATCGCACCACTTCCGAGATGAAAGTTTGGCTAACTTCTCTGCATTGTAAGTCACCTTGACCAGAATGAAGTGAGCAGACTTAGTTAGCCTATCAACAATTACCCAAATGGAGTCATACTTACCCATTGTCTTGGGAAGACCAACCACGAAGTCCATCGCAATCCTTTCCCACTTCCATTCGGGAATGGGCATTCTCTGAAGTGTGCCTCCAGGCCTCTGGTGTTCATACTTTACTTGCTGACAATTTGGACATTTGGCAACAAACTCCACAATGTCGCGCTTCATTCTACTCCACCAAAAGTGTTTGTTTAGGTCATGGTACATCTTGGTTGCACCAGGATGTATAGAGTACCTTGGACTATGAGCCTCTATCAGAATAGTGTTGATCAAATCATCAACGCGGGGTACACATACCCTTCCCTTGATTCTCAAAACACCTTCCTCATCGATTGTTGCTTCTTTAGCCTCTCCTCGCAACACTTTATCTCGGATCCGGATCAATTTCTCATCATTAAACTGTTTTCCCTTAATCTTGTCAAGAAAAGAAGATCTTGCCTCCACACAAGCCAACAATCCTCCCTTCTCATTTACTTCTAACCTCAGCAAGTCGTTAGCCAGAGTCTGAACCTCTCTAGCCAATGGATGTCTAGAAACTTGCAAGTGAGATAGACTTCCCATGCTCCCCGCCTTTCTACTTAAGGCGTCTGCCACAACATTAGCCTTTCCCGGATGATACAAGATAGTGATATCGTAGTCCTTCAGTAGTTCCATCCATCTCCTCTGTCTCAAATTCAAATCTTTTTGAGTAAAGACATACTATAGGCTACGATGATCTGTGTACACTTCACACTTAACCCCATATAGATAGTGTCTCCATTGCTTTAAGGCAAACACTACCGCAGCCAATTCCAAATCATGGGTCAGATAATTACGTTCGTGCACCTTTAATTGCCTTGAAGCATAAGCAATTACGTTCTTCTCTTGCATTAGCACTGCATCCAAACCCGAATAGGATGCATCACAATAGACAATGAAATTCTTACCTTCCACTGGCAGGGTAAGGATATGTGCAGTAGTCAACAAGGTCTTGAGTTTCTGAAAGCTTTCCTCACATTCGTCCGACCATACAAATGGAACATTCTGCTTAGTCAAGTTCGTCAATTGGGAAGCAATGGAAGAGAATCCCTTGACAAATCGACGGTAGTAGCTAGCTAAACCAACAAAGCTCCTTATTTCTGATACATTAGTAGGTCTTACCCAATTCTTCACTGTCTCAATCTTAGAAGGATCCACCATCACCCCATCCTTAGAAACCACATTCCCCAAGAAGGACACTGCATCTAGCCAAAACTCACACTTGGAGAATTTGGCATAAAGTTTTTTCTCCCTCAACATTTCCAATATCATTCTCAAGTGCTCCTCATGTTCCCTCTTGCTCTTTGAGTATACCAATATATCATTAATAAATACGATCACAAAGAGATCCAGATATGGCTTAAAAATCCCGTTCAACAAGCTCATGAAAGCAGCAGGGGCATTCGTAAGACCAAAAGACATCACTAAAATTCGTAATGCCCATACCTGGTTCGAAAAGCAGTCTTTGGCACATCCGTTGCCCGTATTTTCAATTGATGATAACCGTATCTCAAGTCAATCTTAGAGAAGACACAAGCACCTTGTAACTGATCGAACAAGTCATCAATGCGAGGAATGGGATACTTATTCTTAATAGTTACCTTGTGCAACTGCTGGTAGTCTATGCACATCCGAAAACTCCCATCCTTCTTCTTCACAAATAACACCGGAGCACCCCAAGGAGATGCACTTGGTCTAATGAAGCCTTTGCTCAACAACTCTTGAAGTTGGGCCTTTAACTCTCTTAACTCCGCGGAAGCCATTCTATAAGGGGGTATAGAAATGGGGCGAGTACCCGGTTCAACATCAATGCAGAAGTCAATATCTCTATCCGGTGGCATAACAGGATGGTCTGCAGGAAACACATCTAAAAACTCGCGAACTATCGAAACCGACTCAATTGGAGGTACTTGGGTAGTATCATCCCTGAGATGTGCCAAGAACGCTAAACAACCCTTACTAACCATTTTCTTAGAACGAAGAAAGGAGATGATACGAACCGAATTGGAAGTGTAGTCACCCTCCTACAATAACGGATCTGTCCCAGGCTTGGCTAACGTCACAGTTTTAGCATTACAATCCAAGATCACAAAATTCGGAGAAAGCCAAGTCATACCCAGAATTACATCAAAATCAACTATTTCTAAGATAACCAAGTCTACATAAGTATTTCTCCACACAAAAGTCACCAAACAAGATCTATACACTTTTCAACTATCACAAACTCACCCACCGAAGTAGAAACACGAATAGGCGTGTCAAGCAATTCCCAATGTAAATTAAGACCATTAGCAAATGAGGAAGATACATAAGAAAATGTTGATCCAGGATCAAACAATACATAAGTCATGCAATCACAAACGAAAAGATTGCCTGTGATGACAGCATCAGATGTCTCCGCTTCAGATCTCCTAGGGAAAGCATAACAATGGGCCCTATCACCTGTCTGCTCGTTGCCCCTACCATGTTGTGCTGTAGTGTCTCCAGTTTGCCCGTTACCCCAGCCGTTTTGGTGACCGCCATAACCTCGGCCACCGCATTCTCCAGAATAACGGCCTCTACCTTGACCACCTCTACCTCTAGCTATTGGGGGTCTATAACTCTGTTTTGGACAATTCCTCCTAATATGTCCAGTCTCCCCACATCCATAACACTCCTTGAAGTCAAGCATAGGTCTCTCGGAGAAGTGTTGACCGATCTGAGGTGGACCCCCAACTACAGTCTGTAGTGAAGACTGAATTGGTCGGACTGAGTAACCTCTTGAACCCTGTCCTCTAGAGTAAGAACCATTAAACTCACCTCCCTTTCGAAACCTTTTTGATGTTGTTGCCATCGTGAAGTCATCTGGCTTCACTGCCTCTACCTCTATCACGAAGTCTACCACTTCTTGAAAGGATTTTGCCGTAGCCGCTACCTGTAAGGCTGAAATCCGCAATTTTGACCTCAACCCCTTCACAAAACGGCTAATCCGCTCTTGTGGACTGAAACAAAGTTGGGTGGCATACCTAGATAATGCACGAAACTTAGCCTCATATGCAGTAACCGACATCCTACCTTGCTCTAGGCACAAGAACTCATCTCTTTTCCTATCCCTCAAAGTCCGGGGGATATACTTCTCCATAAACAAGCTAGAGAATGATGCCCAAGTCATAGGTGGTGCCTCTGTTTGTTGACACTCAACATGTTACCGCCACCACATTTTGGCGTTCCCTTGAAACTGATAAGTCACAAACTCAACATCAAACCGTTATACTATACCCATCTTGTGTAGTAGCTCATGACAGTAAACTAGAAAATCGTAGGCATCCTCAGATTCAGCACCCTTGAAGACTGGAGGTTTCAATTTTAAGAACTTACTGAAAATTTCGTGCTGATCATTTGTCATTATAGGCCCTGTAGTCAGACGAGGAAATGTGCCTATTTCCAGTGAGGTATCCATGCGGGGAGCCACGGTAGCCGCATGTTGTACCTCCGGAGCCTGAGGTGCTGGTGCAGAAAACACTGGAGGTGTCTGTCCTTGATCAGATAACCCGCTAAGATAAGCAAGAACCTGATTGATCATTTCTGGGGTAGGTTGGGGTGGCCATTCCTCATTCTGCACTTGTTAATTCTCCCCATCCTCCCTTTCTCTTACTATTTCCTCAGTAGGTGGAGGAGTCACCGCCCTAATACCAGATGGGCCAGGCGTTCGTCCTCTTCCCCTAGAGGACGTCCTCCCGCGACCTCTTGCTACTGCTCCTCTTTGAGCTACGGACTCAGTGGCTGGCTCAGATGCATCTTGTCTTGCCGATGTTGATGTTGGCGCGGTTGTTGCTCTAGTTCTAACCATCTGCAAAATAAAGTGAAGATGGTCAGATACCAATTTGTATCACCTAGATACCAATTGGATCCAAGTAATAGCACGAAAGAAAGAAAGAAAGAATGGAATTTTCCTAAAGTCTTATAGCCTCCCAAAGAAAAGTAAAGGCGTCCCCCTACTGTTCCTTAAGACTCTACTAGACTCGTTCTTGTGTGATGAGACCAACGAACCTAATGCTCTGATACCAAGTTTGTCACGATCCAAATCGGGCCGCGACTGGCACCCACACTTACCCTCCTATGTGAGTGAACCAACAAATCTAAACCTTAATCATTTAAATATTTTATCAACAGAAAGTAATGCGGAAGACTTAAACTCATTAATAAAAACCAATTCAATAACTTCTAAAAACTCAACAACTATTATTATCCCCAAAATCTGGAAGTCATCATCACAAGAACATCTATCCTCAAATTACTAAGCTAAGAGTATCTAGAAAGCTAGAATAAATAAAAAGCTAGTCCATGCCGGAACTTCAAGGCATCGAGACATGAAGAAGAAGATCCAGTCCAAGCTAGAAGCGTTAGCTCACCCTGAAATCCGGTGTAATGAAGACTGGCTAGAGTTGCGGTTGAGTTGAAGACGACGGCACGTTTGCTGCACTCCACAAATAACAAGGAAAGAAACATACAAGTAGGGGTCAGTACAAAACACGGGTACTGAGTAGATATCATCGGCCAACTCAAAATAGAAAACAATATATATCAGATCATATCATAAATCAACTACAATACTCAATCTGTAGCAACAACATGTACAAGAATCTTTGATAAATAACGTCAAGTACACTCATGAGGACTCAAGCCTCCATATCATACTCATTTGGAAAATAGGTTCATTAAATTGAGTATATTAGCATCTTTCAAGATTCATTATCTTTATCCCTCTCGTGTCGGTACGTGACCATCCGATCCTCATCATACTATCCTGGTGTCGGAACGTGACACTCCGATCCCCTAATACTATATGTCGGAACGTGACACTCTGATCCCCTAATTCTACGTGTCGGTTCGTGACACCCGATCCCCTAATTCTACATGTCGGTTCGTGACACCCGATTCCCTAATTCTACGTGTCGGTTCGTGACACCCGATCCCCTAATTCTACGTGTCGGTTCGTGACACCCGATCCCCTAATTCTACGTGTCAGTTTGTGACACCCGCTCCACTAATATCATTCTATTAATTCATCAAGCCTTCTCTTATACCAAGACATCATCATCTCATTACTTTAGTTCATCAAGCCTTCTTTTATACCAAGGAATCATCGTCTCATTACTTTAGTTCATCAAGCCTTCTTTTATACCAAGGAATCATCGTCTCATTACTTTAGTTCATCAAGCCTTCTTTTATATCAAGGCATCATCATTAACAAGGGGTTTTCAATATTTGGGATTCAATAGCTTAATCATGCTTATTTCATCACAATTATATAATCATGTTCATGCAAACATACAATTAGGCATATAGAAGACTTTACAACACAACCCAACACATATCATTCGCTATTAAGAGTTCACTACGAATAGTATAAAAACCATAACCTACCTCCACCAAAGAATTTTGATCAAGCAAGCAATTTCCCAAAGCTTTGTTCTTCTTCTCGTTTCTCCCCTTTCTCGTTCGATCCTCTCTCTCTCTTGTTCTTTCTATTTTCTTATTCAAACCCTCTTTCTTTTACCCTAATTAGCATATAATTAAGTATAAAGATGAGGACTTAACCCACTAATTAACTCAAGGTTACCTCTTTTAACCCCCAAGTAATTGAGTTATTAATATTCAGCCACTAACTTTATAATTATAAGCCGGAATAGTCCATAACGCCCCTTAAAACATTTAATGAAATCCGACCCCGCCTGGGATTACGCAGCCTGTGACGGGCCGTCGTGCCTGCGACGGTCCGTCCCGCTGCTCCGTCACAGAGTTCAGAGACTCCATTCCATTAAAGGGTCTGTGACGGTCCGTCGTGCCCACGATGGTCCATCCTTCCATTCCATTACAAAGTTCAGAGAGTTGATTTCAGTACCCAATTTTCAGAATTCTAAGTATTTTGGAACGAGACACCCTCGACGGTCCGTCGTGCCCATGACGTTCCGTCGTGGGTTCCGTCGTCTCAGCCTGTTTTTTCAAAATAAAATTTGTTGCTCAAAACGACTAAACAGGTCATTACAAACATTGTTCGTTTTGTGGGATAATTACCGTCAAACCACATTCAGATCATGTTATATGTTTAATTACTGTCAAAACATTTTCTCTAATTTTAAAATAGTACTTGTGGGATTATCAAAAACATGTTATTGATCTAAAATTGTATTTGAACTAGCTCAACATAACTTCAAAAAGCCAAGCTTTAATTAAGCCATTATTGCCTCAACTTTATAGCCCTAATATGTATATTCAAACAAAACAACACTACAAAAAAAAATAACCCTTAAATTTTAGTGAACAAAAAGTTTACCAGATTGAGATTCTTCTATGGTAGTTATTTCTTGATAAGTCCTTTCCTTTGGTTTTTCTTTGCCAATGTTACAACTGAACTTGATCTTTTCACAACCAGTTGTTCGGAATATTTGAACAATGAAGTTCACATCATCCGGAACATAATGGAAAACCAAAAAGTCACCCACTTTCAGATCATGTTCACCTGAAAATTTATCCCATCTTTTTCGGATAGCAAGTGAACCATTATAGTTGCACACGATTGCCATCCATTGTCGTCCATATGAGTCCTCCAAAGAAATCTCTCGATCAGTTAGGTATGAAACTGAACGAGCAAACTTTGGAGGAAAACACTGAAAAGAAATTAATAATAAAATTGAACCTGGTGAGTACGACCAAATGTTCACATTAATTAGCATACAATTTATAACTAGTATAATAATAGATACATTTAAATAAGTAGTTTAAACTAAGTAGGAAAAACAAAGAATCGCACTTTACCAAAACTTGTAGGAAAGTTTCTACGATCATTACTTTAAAGAAAGAAATAACTTTCTTTCCGTAAATCAACGAGCCATCGTCATTATCATAGCATGCTTCCATCTTCTCCAACAACTTCTAAATCCTAGAAAGAATATTAAGATGTCAAAATAATACTAATAAAAACAACAAATTTATTAAATACTTGACAAAAGTATATTAAAATGCTAAAAAATAATAATATATATGTAGGCAAAGATCTACATTTATCAGTCAAAGCAGAAATAATAGATGTTGTTCATCAAATCGATCCATTCATGTTTCATCACTTAAATCAGTTATTAACATTAATCTTTTTTACTTACCCCTATTTTTTTCTTCAGATTATGGCTATTAACAGTTGAGATCTAGAATAAACACAAAGATTGATACCATATGAAAAACAGAAAACATACAAGCAAAACACATAGATTTTCAATATATACACATGAGGAGGATTGAAAATTAAAAAGAAGAAGAAAAAATTAGTACCGTCTGAAAATAAAGGGAAGAGCAAAGTGAGAGCAAGCAAAACTTTTTGTCGAGTCAAAATGAGTTTGCTAATTTGGTTTAAATAGCAAATCTTTCCAAAAAAAATTAATATCAATAGATTATAATAATCTCTATTAGTGATACCCGTATACCAATTCAATCAACAATTGTGTTATATAAAAAATGTGAAATTTGACAACATGAGAAAATAATTGTAAAAAGTTAGAGTTGTGTATAAAAATAATATAAATTGAGTCAAAATTAAATATGATCACGATTTTCTCTATATGTCACACTCTATATACGTGCACAACTTTTATTAATGATTTACTTTGTACATAAAAACTACGAAATCTATAAGAAAATAAAGTATAATAATACTAATTTTTAGTTGAAAAATGATATTTAAAAATTAAAGTTTGTCATGAACGTTATAAATATTGAGTCAATATTAGTAAGATTATGATAATCTCTATTTGACACATCAAATACACGTGTACAATTTTCACTAGTTGCTTTTGGACATAATAATTTTGAAATTTGAAAAAAAAAATATTTTAAAGTAAAAAATGACATTCTAAATTACAGTTGTGTTTTATTTTAACATGACATAGATTGAGTCAATTTTAGTAAACATTGTCTCTGTGGCACATTTAGTGCACTCGCAACACTTTTATTGGTGGTGTTTAAACTAAAAAAAATACAAAATTTGAAAAAAGATACTCATTTGTTTCACAGTCGAAATGATAGTACAAATATATGACCCAACAAGGAAACAATTTATATGTTTTTTAAAACCATTAAAGATAAACGAACGTAGGTCTGCTTCTATATGACTTCTTCCTCTTTAGATTATAAACCAAAGAAGCAATATTTCTCTTTTGTAAAGAGAAACCTAACAAAATATCTGCACACTTAAGAGTTGATGGAAATCCTTCCGTTGGTTTGATAAAAGAAAAAAAAGAAGTATGACAAATAAAGATGGGAAAATACCCAAGTACCCCCTCAACCTATGTCCGAAATTCCAGAGACACACTTATATTATACTAAGGTCCTATTACCCCCCTGAACTTATTTTATATGTAATTTTCTACCCCTTTTTAGCCTACGTGGCACTAGTTCGAAAAAAAAGTCAACCATCATTGGGCTCACAAGATAGTGCCACGTAAGCTAAAAAGGGGTAAAAAATTATTAATAAAATAAGTTCAGGGGATAATAGGACCTTAGTATAGTATAAGTGTGTGTTTGAGATTTCGGGCATAGGTTGAAGGGGTACTTGGGCATTATCCCAATAAAGATCAAACTAATCAATTTATTCATATATTTTGAAAAAATCAAACTTAACATTTATTCATTTATTAAAGGACATATGTGTCACGACCCAAAGTATATTCTAGGTATGACATGTTAGATCAACTGAATAAGAATGATAAAAATATAAGGAATTCAAAACAAACTTGTTTGTCTGAAAGACACATTTTCTTGAAGATAGTTGGAGTCTCTCCTACAAGCAATTGGAATAATAAATAACAACTCTATCTTTGGAATTTAACTAAGCCATAAAATAAGTAACATTCAAGAATGTTGCGCTTCTATTTTCGATTTGGTCATTTAACTTCTTGATTAAAGTCTCACTAGTGTTTTTCAAAGGAAAAGTAGTTTTTTAAGTGCATATCTTTTTAAACAAAAGAAATTAATTTATAGGAGAAAAGTTTTGCAAGAAAAAGACTTTAATTTAAATAGAATTTATTATAGGTTCATGAATTGAAAATAAAACTTATCTTTAAAAAAATTCATAACGTAGAATTAAAAAGCCTCTTTCAAAATCCTATAACGTAGAATTAAAAGAGAATGTTACAACTCACATTCATGTATTTTGTTTTTTTTAAATTTTTAACAGATGAATTTTGTTTCAAAACTAATTGAAACACTAACTCTTACAATCTCCCACTTGTTTCAAGAAATTTTTTATCTTTGAAAAAATTCAAAAATTATTTTGAGACATTAATCTCGCAAGATGCATCAGTAATGGTGTCTTTTGGACTTGAACAATTAGCTAGTGCAACTTTCTAAATTATTCACTACTTAGTGAACGAATTTTGAACTAAGTGGTTAATTGAATTAAATAGAGAAATTCTCCACTCATATCACTATGTTCCGGTGAAAATCACAATCATTTGACACCTTACGATCATGTATCCTGAATCCTTTTGACCAAGTGTTTTCAGATTTTTAAGTTAAAAGCTAATTGAAGCGGCCTTCACTTTGCACTTAATGCAGTGAATTCATCTAGAATAACTTTGAATACTATGACCAAATAGTCAATGAACTTCTTATGAGAAATTAATCTTATCTTCTTTTACAGTAAAGTATCGATAAATTTATCACGAGTATTCCGACACACTCAAATCAAAATCGATTATTGACTTACTAAGAGAATATAATATCATCCTTTTCTTTAGTATAAATATAAAAAAAATTATCAAGGATTTTCTTACTAACTCCAACCGAGGTTGGTCTCATAAATTTATTATGAGAAAAAAAATCTCAATCATGCATATATGCTTATTTCATTTTTTTGATGTGCTTCACAAATGTAACTTTATTTTTTTTTCTTTGTACCCAAGATTACATCATTAGGTAGGGTTACCATAAAGTACAATTAATTTATAACAAGTTTTATTGTTATCCCATTACAACTTTTCACCGCTAACTCTTTGCCTAACCCTGTAGACAAAGATTCCGTTAAGTTAAACATGACTTCACATATTGAAGTGATATCACACATTCCTTTAATAATCTCCTCACATGATTGTGTTTGAGACGAGTTTGTCTCGACTTTGAATTGTAACAATCACTTAAAGCGTGAAACATAGCAATTTGATTATCACAATCGATAGTTAAAGGTGGTACTTGATTACTCCACAAAGGAATATTTATCAACATAGATCGCAGCCAATCAATTTTTTCTCTAGCAGAAGACATATCTATAAATTTTGACTCCATGGTTGAGTGAGTAATACATGTATGCTTCTTTGATCTTCAAGAGATTGCTGTTCCGGCCAATGTGAAAAGCCAAGAAGCAAAAGATTTAGAGTCACTCCGATCAAAATTTCAAGTAGCATCACTATTCTTCAAGAGCAGTTGTAAATGTAGAATAATGTAAGATAACATTAATTTTAACATTCAGGTATCTTAAAACACATATTAAGGCATTTCAATATTCAACTCTAGAGTTACTAGTAAACTTGCTTAGAATTCCTACTGCATAACCAGTATTTGTCCTGGTACAATGCAATACATAATAAGACTCCCAACAGTTTGAGTTACGTCAGCTAATCAAGAATATCATCAGAGTTCCACATTAGTTTGATGCTAGGATCATATGGTGTAGGAGCAGGTGTGTCATCAAAATGACCAAAATTTTTTGAGAATTTTCTCAATATGACTTGATTGAGTAAGAGTCAATCCATGCGATTCTGATGATTTTAACAATCAAATTATATCAGCTTCTCCAACATCTTTCATTTCAAATTGAGAACAATTTTGTTTCTTTGACTCTTTCAATATCTGGTTCAAGATCAACACATAAAGACATATTATAACACCATGTTTTTCTTGAAATTTGCTAATATGCAAATATCACCACCATTGATGGAGTAGCAATTAGAAATCATTACTCTTCTAAATTTCTCATTTCATTTTTTTGAGCTTTTTTAAATCCATAAAGAGATTTAAAAAGCTTACAAACTTTGTGTTCTTGATTAGGAACGACAAAACCTTCTGTTTTTTTCAGGTAGTTTCAGTTAATCTCTTCATCTAGATATCCATTCAGAAATGCAGTCTTCACATCCATTTGATGAATTACCAAACTATGAATTGCAGCTTAAGCAATCAAAAGTCGAATAAAAGTCATTCGAGTTACAGGTGCAAAGATATCAAAATAATCAATACCTTTCAATTGAGCATAATGTTTTGCTACCAAACGAGCTTTGTACTTATCTAAGGCACCATCATATTTCAATTTCTTTCTAAAGATCCATCTACAACCAATATAATTACATCCAGGAGGGGGTATGATAAAATTCATTTATAATTTGACATAATAGAGAGCATTTAATCCTGAATAGCTTCACGCTAGAAAGGAGCATATTGCTTCAGCATTCCTTTCAGGATCCTTTTCAACTAAATAGACCTGAAAATTATGTTCAAAGTGTCTTAGTTTGGCTGATTTTGCACTACGTCTTGGTTGACTTTGTTCCAAAGGCTCAACTCTTTTTCTTTTATGAGGAGATATAGAAGAACTTGTATCTTGTTTTATACACTCTTTTTTCTTAGAAAATATATGCTCAAAAAAGTCATGCAATGATTCAATAATTGTGTAAGAGATTGGGGTCTCAAGGTTAAATAATCTATAAGCCTTACTTGTTAGTGAATAGCCAATAAATACACAATCTACTCCTCTATAGACAATCTTAAACAAATGTTTATATGGTAATCTAATATGAGTCGAACAATCTCACACTTTAAAATAATTTATATTTAATTTTTGATTCTTCCAAAGTTCATATGGATATGAATCATGTTTCTTGGAAGGAATTTGATTCAAAATATGACATGCAGAAAATAAGACTTCAGTTCACAAATTTTCAGCGATACTAGATCCATAAAGCATAGAGTTAACAATTTCAATGAAAGATCTATTTTTTTTCTTTCAGTTACACCATTTTGATGTGGTGTATAAGACATAGTATATTGTTTCTCAATGCCTTTTGTTTTTTCAAAAATCAATAAAATTTGATTTTTAATATTCTACACCCCTGTCAGATCTAATTGATACATCTTTTAACTCAATTTATTTTCAGCTTCTGCTTTATGTGTTTTAAAAGTCTCAAATGCCTTATCTTTTGCTTTTAATGGAAAGACAGATGTAACCTTGAGGAATCGTCAATGAAAGTGATAAAATATCTCTGTTCATGACGTGATAAACAATTCACCTCACAAATATCAGTGTGGACTAACTCCATAAGTGTAAATATCATTTCAACATACTTAGAGGATTTTTTTGTTATTTTACATTTACTACAACTAATACACTTAGCAACATGATCATTTTCACAGTCTTTGATTAATTCATTTTTCACCATAAGTCGAATGGATCTAAAATTCACATGACCAAGATGTTCATGCCATAAATCTAGAGACTCCACAACATAATTAGAAATATTTTCATTTTCAATATTGAGTTTGAACATGTCATTTGTCGCATAACCTTTTCCAACAAGTTTATATAAAATAAATTTATCTGCCTCAAAATTATTTTAAAACAATAATTCGAAAGACGCGTACCTAACACCAAATTCCTTCGAATATCAGGAACATGCAATATGTCTATCAATATGACCATCTTTCCAAAGTGAATTTTAGTTTCCCACTACCTTAGAAGAGGATGAGTTTCCCATATGAAAAACTTTATCACTCCCACTTTTTTGTAAGTCATGCAAGAATTTTGATTACCAAATATATGACGAGTTGTACTAGTGTCTGTCCACCATTTTACTTGATCTCCTACTACAAATGTTTTTGTGACCATTGCCACCTGCTCAATTTTTGTAGTTATTTTCCTTTTCTTACTTCTTTTCAGCTAAGGAATTTTAAAATCACGTGCAAAGTGACCAATTGTATGACTGATAACATTCGTTCAACTTAGAATTTGAATTAGTATGCTTAAAATTTTACTCTTTTTTTCCTTAAAAAATTTATTATTGGCAGATTTCTTTTTAATCGATTTTTCTTAAATATGTGTTTTCATGATGAGCTCCTTCAAGATGTTATTTTTATGATATCGTGTATGTTGTTCAATTTGCAAGTGATGTAATAATTGTTGAAGAGTCAAATCTTTCTTCTTGTGCAAGAGTTTGCTTCTGTACTCCTTTCAAGGTGGAGGAAGTTTTGAGACAATAGCATCAACATGAAAGTTTTCACAAAGACCAATTCCATATATAGCAATTTTATCAGCTATATATTGAAATTCTTGTAATTGTTCAGTGATTTACTTGTCAACAATCATTTTGAACTCGGTATAATTTGAAACAAGTAATTTCTTTGAACTCGCCTCTTCTGCAAAATGGATAGCATTAAGAATATCCCAAATTTCTGTAGCAAATTTGCACTTAATATAATATTAATCATAATATTTATTGGACATTCCTCCAATAATATAATTCTTCCATAAGTAATCATCATCTTTCCATTTGACAATTTATTCTTTAATCAAAGTAGCCTCATTCGTTGCTACCTCAAAACCAGAAACGTCAAGACAAGGTTTTTCAAGAACATATGCCAACTTTAATCGCCTTAAAAAGAATTTCATCTTTTCATGTCATCTAGGAAAATCTTTGCATCAAATATTTTTAAATTAGGATTAGGCAAAGATGGAAAATTGTTTGTTATTGATGTGGATGTCATAAAGACAAATTGTTAGAATAATTGAACAAGGATGATAAAAATACAAGAAACTCAAAATAAAATTGTCTGGCTTAAAGGCACGTTAAAAGTTCCTTAAAGATAGTTGGAATATCTTCCACGAGCAATTGAAAGAATAAATAATAACTCTATCTTAGAAATTCAACTAAGCTACAAAATAATTAGCATTCACAAATGTTGCTCTTCTATTCTTGGATTGGTGATTTCACCTTTTTCTTGATGTCTCACAAGTTTTTTTCAAAGGGAAAGTAATATTTTGAGTGCATATCTTTTCAACCAAAAGAAACTCAATTTATAGGACAAAAGTTTTTCAAGAAAAAGACTTTTAATTAAATAGAATTTATTTTTGGTTCATGAATTGAAAATAAAACTTATCTTGCAATAAATTCATAACGTACAATTAAAAAGCCTCTTTCAAAATCCTATAACGTATAATTAAAACAAGAAAGAATGTTAAAACTCATACTCATCTATTTTCTTCTTACAAAACTTTTAACGGATGAATTTTGTTTTAAAATTAATCTTACATGACATGACGTATAAGAGAGTCCCTACACAAGCAATTTGACATACATAATGCATAAGGAATTACAACAAAAGAGAGTGAATAAGTAAAAATTGTCTCATATGATAAAATAGAGTTTCGAGTATAAAGGCAGAATCATAACTATGTCTCGACAATCATTCTAAACCAACATAATGGCTGGGACATAACCCATACGCCACATACAAAGTCTCGAAAAAAAAGATCAAAAGTAATAAAAGTCTTCATGACCTTGCCCTCGAGTCTATAAAGACTCACCAACCCAATAGTAAAGTAGCAACCCAAGCTAACCACGAGTGGAAGGAAGATCAGAAGATCCTATATTGTAAAATAATATTGATACAAGTATGTGTTATTACATGGAATATGCTATGGAGAAATACATAAAGACATCAACATGATCATATGAATATTTAAACATGTTATGCATGACCAATCTAAAACTTAAGTAAAAACTTTTAAAGAATTGCAAGTCATAAACTAGGTCAATGGATTCTTAAGACATAATGAAAATTTTCATAAAACTTTTGAAAATAGCATTGTTCGTTTTGTGGGATAATTATCGTTAAACACATTGAGACCATGTGAGCTGTAGAATTTGTAGGAAAGTTTCTAGTATTATTACTTTAAAGAAAGAAATAGCTTTCTTTCCATTAATCAACAAGCCATCCTTCTTGGACTCATCATAGTATGCTTCCATCTTCTCCAACAACTTCTAAATCCTAGAAAGAATATTAAAATGTGAAAATAATACTAATAAAACAACAAATTGATTAAATAGTTGACCAAAGCATATTAAAATGTCAAAAAATAATATTTCCGTCGTCCCATTTTATGTGACACTTTTTGTATTTAGAGATTTAAATTAGTCTATCTTTGACCGTAAGTTTTTCATAGATTCTTTTAACATTTAGAATTATCAATTATTGTGACGTATATGTTAGGGTATATACTATTAATGATGTGTTAAGACATAGTATTCTAACAATTTTCAAGATTAAATATCTAAGTGGAAGATTGTTAGGGTATATACTATTAACCATGCATTTAGATATAGTATATTATAACAATTGTGATTGTTAAAAGTCTATCTGGGAGATTGTTGGGATATATACTATTAATCATGTGTTAAGAAATAATATTTATTAAAGATTCAATATTTGCTAAAATTCAATAGATCATATATTCGTTTATGGTGTTTATTTACTTTTATAGTAGATGATTTAGTGTGTAGAGTTAACTTATACACAGAGGATTAAATCATCGGTTCTTATAAGTATAAAGATTTTTGGTTCACAATCTACATGGAATGTGGATATGTCATCGGGTACGATTGTAGCACAAGATTATATGTAATTTATGTTGATTATGGGAACGGTATAGTTCCAACTTCTTGTGCTAGTACATTTTGTATGTATTGAACGGGACCGAGGAGAGAAAGTTGTTTTAGACTGGCTGACAAAAACATAATCTCTAAACTATCAAATGTACTTATATTCTTAATTCTTATATAACTATTATGATCTGTATATATTAATTATTATTTTGATTTATTAAAAGGTGAGATTTTGAGATGGGTCAATATGCCTGGTAAGTTGAATGATAATAATAGATATTGTTGAAATAATAAGTTAGTTGATGGAATTCATGTCTCGTTATAGAGATTGATTGATATGCCTTTTTGAGAAACTTATAAGTTTTCATCGTGTCAAATCTTGCAAGAGGATTTATGAATCCTACACATGAAATAATTTAAGTAGTGCTCTAAAGGAAATTAATCATTAAGTTAAATTCGTCGGTAATTTAACTTATTGATTAGTATCTGCAATCTTAACATGGAGAATTACATAAGTGTTTAATAGGGAATTAAGAAATAGAGGAGTGCAATTATGAATTTCTAGTGGAATGATTTGTAATTTTATTATGGTAAGAATAATTCAAATTAATTATTTGGAATTATTTTCATAATAGGAAGCCTCGGTGATTAACTATGTGGTCCCTATAGTGCCCATATTTAACTAGAACTTAGAATCCTATAGCTATGCAAAAAGGAAGAATATGTGTTTTTCTAGTCTTCTAGAAAAAACTAGGTTTTCTAGTTGTTTTTTTTGGATTAGGAGGAAATCTCTATATATAGGGATTATCCTAACCTAGAAAGATGATAATTAGTATTCTATTCAATGTTTGCCCACCCAAGTATTGAGAGAGTTCGGATGTGAATAACTTTAGAAGACCATAGTTATCTTGTAGATTCGCTTGAAGATCCGTTTAACTTGGAGATTTGTTTGAAGGTATCTACTCACGCTTCAAAAGGTATTTATCGAATTAACTTTCAGTTTGTTGATGTTTGTAGCATGATATTTGTTTTAGCATAAATGGTATTGATTATCTATTATTCATTTAAATAGTAAAGATTCAAATATGTTTTCATTGCGCATATAATTTTTCAACAATCGGTATCAGAGCCTTGCTTGCATCTACATAGATAACCCATATGATATGTATACATATGTTTTGGCAAAGTAAATGTTTAATTTGATTTAATTTATTTTTGCCAAATAATTAATAACACTATTAAGGGCAACTTTCACATATAACAAATAAAAAATTTATATTTGTATGCTATAGCAAAGTTTTTATAATTGCGCTCCATAGCAAATACAGAAACTGTATAATTCGCTATACATATACAGTTGAAGCAATTGTACAAAACAAAATGTATAAAACAAGAAATAGAAAGACACTTGGGCAGAGAACTGTATATGTCACGACCCAAAACGAGCCACGAGTGGAACTCACACTTACCCTCCTATGTGAGCGAACCAACCAATCATAACTCCAACATTTCCACCATAATAAAAAGAAAATAATGCGGAAGACTTAAAACTCATTACTATAACCAATAAATAACTTCTATATTTAATACTTATTATTTCCAAAATCTGGAAGTCATCACCACAAGAACATTCTATCCTCAAATTACTAAATCTAAGAGTGTCTAGGAAGCTAAATTAAGTAAACAAATGGTCCATGTCCGAACTTCAAGGACATCAAGACCTGAATGAGAGAGAATCCAGTCCGAGCTAGGAACAATAGCTCACCCTGAAATCAGACGCGATGAAGACTGGCTAGAGTTGAGGACGAGTTTAAGTCGATGGCACGTTTGCTGCACTCCACAAATAACAAAGAGAGACATACAAGTAGGGGTCAGTACAAGGCACAAGTACTGAGTAGGTATCATCGGCCAACTCAAAATAGAAAGCAATATATATCATATAATAACATAAAACCAACCAAATACTTAACAGGTGACAACAACAAGTACCATAACCATTGGCCACAACACCAAGCACATCTATGAGGACTCAAGCCTCCACACCATACTCATTTGGGAAACAGGTTCTTTAAATCTGAGTATATTAGCATGATTCAATATTCATTCTCTTTACTATCCTGGTCTCGGTACGTGACACTCTGATCCCCTCAATATTCATTCATCTTACTATCCAGGTGTCGGAACGTGATACTCCGATCCCCTACTACTACATGTCGGTTCGTGACATCCGATCCCTTAATTCCTGGTGTTGTGACGTGACACTCTGATCCCCTCAATATTCATTCATCTTACTATCCTGGTGTCAGAACGTGACACTCCGATCCCCTACTACTACGTGCCGGTTCGTGACACCCGATCCCATAATTCCTGGTATCAGTACGTGACACTCCGATCCCCTAATTCTACGTGTCGGTTCGTGACACCCGATCCCCTAATCTCAATCTTTTAGTTCATCAAGCCTTCTTTTATACCAAGGCATCATCATTAGAAAAGTTGATTTAACGTTTAAGATTCACAGCCTTATCTTTCCAATCCATTACAATTACATAATCACATCATGCAAGCACACAATTAAGCATATAGAAGACTTTACAATACTACCCAATACATATCATTCGCTATTAAGAGTTTACTATGATATAGCATAAACCATAACCTACCTCCACCGAAGAATCGTGAATCAAGCAATCTACTTCTCCAATGCTTTTTTCTTTCTCTTTGTTCTTCTTCCTCCCTCGCTCGTTCTCTCTTCTTTTATTTTTAATTTTCTCCTCTTTCAAATTCCCTTTGTTTTACCCTAATTACCATATAATTAAGTATAAAAGATGATAAAATTAACCCACTATTTATTTCAAGGTTATCTCCTTGAACCCCCAAGTAATTGAATTATTAACATTAAACCACTAACTTTATAATCATAAGCAGGAATAGTCCAAAATACCCCTTAAAAACTTTTAGCAGAAATCCGATCCAGGTGGAATTACGCCACTCGTGATGGCCCGTCGTGCCTGCGACGATCCTTCCTGCAGAGTCGTCACAGGGTTCAGAGACTCGATTTTATTTAAGAGTTCTATGACGGTCCGTCATGCCTACGACGGTCCGTGCTGCCATGTCGTCGCGAAGTTCAGAGAGTTGAATCCCCGTACCCAAATTTCAGAGTTTAAGTGTTTTGGAACGAGACCCCATCGATGGTCCGTCAAACCCATGACGGTCCGTCATGGGATCCGTCAACCCAGACAGCTATTACCAGAAATAAACTCTACTGCTCAAAACGACTAAACAGGTCGTTACAATAGATACCAATTTACCCATCGTTCGTCCTCGAACGATTACAAGAAGAAAAACAAGGGTGAGAAAGAGTACCTGAATCTGTGAAAAGGTGTAGATATCTTTCTTGCATATCAGCCTCCTTCTCCCAAGAGGACTCTTCAACTGGCCGATTCTTCCATTGAACCTTGATGGATGCAATCTCCCTTGATCTCAACTTGCGGACTTCTCTATCTAAAATGGCAACAGGCTCCACCTCATAAGACAAATTTTCATCAAGAAGAACTGAACCCCAACGAATGATGTAGTTTCCATCCCCATGGTATCTTTTCAGCATAGACACATGAAATACCGGGTGCACTCCTGAGAGATCTGGGGGCAAGGCTAATTCATAAGCTACCTCCCCCACGCGCTTCAGGAATTCAAATGGACTAATGTACCTCGTACTAAGCTTACCTCGCTTACCGAACCGCATCACCCCTTTCATGGGTGAAACCTTCAGCAAGACTTGTTCACCCTCCATAAAATCCAAGTCTCTAATCTTTCGATCTGCATATTCCTTCTGTCTACTTTGAGCGGCTAAAAGCTTTTCTTGAATGCATTTCACTTTATCTAACGATTCCCTCAGAACGTAAGTACCCCAAGGTCTAACCTCAAATGCATCAAACCACCCAATGGGAGACCTACATCTTCTCCCATACAGTGCCTCAAATGGGGCCATATCAATACTTGAGTGATAGCTATTATTTTATGAGAACTCTGCTAAGGGTAAGAAGTTATCCCAATGACCACCAAACTCTATCACACATGCACGAAACATATCTTCCAAAACCTGAATCGTTCGCTCAGACTGACCATCAGTTTGAGGGTGAAATGCAGTACTAAGATCCAACCCAGTACCTAACTCGGCATGCAATGTTCTCCAAAACTTAGAAGTAAATTATGTACCTCTATCTGATATGATGGAAAGTGAAACTCCATGCAACCGAACGACTTCTGAGATATAGAGCATGGCTAAATTCTCTGCATTGTAAGTCACCTTAACCAGAATGAAGTGAGCAGACTTAGTTAACCTATCAACAATTACCCAAATGGAGTCATACTTACCCATTGTCTTTGGAAGACCAACCACGAAGTCCATTGCAATTCTCTCCCACTTCCATTCAGGAATGGGCATTCTCTGAAGTGTCCCTCCAGGCCTCTGGTGTTCATACTTTACCTGCTGACAATTCGGGCATGGAGCAACAAAATCAACAATGTCACGCTTCATCCTACTCTACCAAAAATGTTGCTTTAGGTCACGATACATCTTGGTTGCACTAGGATGTATAGAATACCTTGAACTATGAGCCTTTGTAAGAATAGTGTGAATCAAATCATCGACGCGGGGTACACATACCCTTCCCTTAATTCTCAAAACACCTTCCTCATCGATTTTTGCCTCTTTAGCCTCTCCTCGCAATACTTTATCTCGAATCCGGATCAGTTTCTCATCAGTAAACTGCTTTCCCTTAATCTTGTCAAGAAAGGAAGATCTTGCCTCCACACAGGCCAAAAATCTTTCCTTCTCTAGTACTTCCAGCCTCATAAAGTCATTATCCAGAGTCTGAACCTCTCTAGCCAATGGGCATCTAGAAACCTGCAAGTGAGATAGACTTCCCATGCTCCCTGCCTTTCTACTTAAAGAATCAGCCACAACATTAGCTTTTCCTGGATTATACAAGATGGTGATATCATAGTCCTTCAGTAGTTTCATCCACCTCCTCTGTCTTAAATTCAAATCTTTCTGAGTAAAGACATACTGTAAACTACGATGATCCGTATAGACTTTACACTTAACCCCATATAGATAATGTCTCCATTGCTTTAATGCAAACACTACTGCAGCCAACTCCAAATCATGGGTCGGATAGTTACGTTCATGCACCTTTAATTGCCTCGAGGCATAAGCAATTACATTCTTCTCTTGCATTAGCACTGCACCCAAACCGGAATAAGATGCATCACAATAAACAATGAAATTCTTACCTTCCACTGGCAGGGTAAGAATTGGTGCAGTAGTCAACAAAGTTTTGAGCTTCTGAAAGATTTCTTCACACTCGTCCGACCATACAAATGGAACACTCTGCTTAGTCAAGTTTGTCAATTGGGAAGCAACAGAAGAAAATCCCTTGACAAATCGACGGTAGTAGCTAGCTAAACCAACGAAGATCCTTACCTCTGTAACATTAGTAGGTCTTACCCAACTCTTCACTGCTTCAATCTTAGAAGGATCCACAATCACTCCATCCTTAGAAACCACATGCCCTAAGAAGGACACTGAATCTAGCCAAAACTCACACTTGGAGATTTTGGCATAAAACTTTTTCTCCCTCAACATTTCCAACACAATTCTCAAGTGTTCCTCATGTTCCTTCTTGCTATTTGAGTATACCAGTATATCGTCAATGAATATGATGACAAAGAGTTCCAGATATGACTTAAAAATTCCGTTCATCAAACTCATGAAAGCAGCAGGGGCATTCGTAAGCCCAAAAGACATTACTAAGAACTCATAATGTCCATACCTGGTCCGAAAAGCAGTCTTTGGCACATTCGTTGCTCGTATTTTCAATTGATGATAACCAGATCTCAAATCGATTTTTGAGAAGGTACAAGCACCTTGTAACTGATCGAACAAATCATCGATGCGAGGAAGAGGATACTTGTTCTTAATAGTTACCTTATTCAGTTGTCTGTAGTCTATGCACATCCGAAAACTTCCATCCTTCTTCCACACAAACAAAACAGGAGCACCCTAAGGGGAAGCGTTTGGTCTAATGAAGCCTTTGCCTAACAACTCTTGAAGTTGGCCTTTAACACCCTTAACTCGGCGGGAGCCATTCTATAAGGGGGTATGGAAATGGGGCGAGTACCCGGCTCCAGATCAATGCAAAAGTCAATATCCCTATCCCGTGGCATACCAGGAAGGTCTGCAGGAAACACATCCAGAAACTCACGGACTATCGAAACCGACTCAATTGAAGGTACTTGTAAGTATCATCCCTGAGGTGTGGCAAGAAAGCTAAATACCCTTTACTAACCATTCTCTTAGCACGAAGAAATGAGATGATACGAACTGGAGTGGAAGTGTAGTCACCCTCCCACACTAACAGATCTGTCCCAGGCTTGGCCAACGTTACAGTTTTAGCATTACAATCTAAGATTGTAAAATTTGGAAAAAGCAAAGTTATACCCAAAATTACATCGAAATCAACCATTTCTAAGATAACCAAGTCTACATGAGTATTGCTCCCCACAAAAGTTACAAGACAAGACCTATACACCTTTTCAACTATCACAAACTCACCCACCGGAGTATAGACACGTATAGGCATGTCAAGCATATCACAATGTAAATCAAAACCAGTAGAAAATGAGGAAGATACATATGAAAATGTGGATCCAGGATCAAATAATACATAAGCCATGCAATCACAAACCAAAAGATTACCTGTAATAACAGCATCAGATGTCTCCGCTTCAGACCTCCCAGGGAAAGCATAACAATGGTTCCTATCACCTGTCTGCCCGTTGCCCCTACCATGTTGCGCTACAGAAGTTCCAATTTGCCCGCCACCCCAGTTGATTTGGTGACCTCCATTACTTTGGCCACCCCGTCCTCCAGAATAGCGGCCTCTTCCATGACCACCTCTACCTCTGACTATTGGGGGTCTGTATCTCTGGGTTCAAGCATAGGTCTCTGTGAGAACGACGGAGTCTGGAGGTAACCCCCAAACTCAAAGAAGTGTTGACCAGTCTGCGGTGGACCCCCAGCTACAGCCTGCAGTGAAGACTGAATAGGTCGGGCTGGGTAACCTCCTGAACTCTGCCCTCTGGAGTAAGACCCACCAAACTCACCTCCCTTACGAAACTTCTTAGGTGTCGATGCCATGGTGAAGTCGTCTGGCTTCACTCCCTCCACTTCTATCACAAAATCTACCACCTCCTGAAAGGATTTTGCTGCATTAGCTACCTGTAAGGCTGGAATCTGCAAATCTGACCTCAATCCCTTCACAAAACAGCGAATCCGCTCTTGTGGACTGAAGCAAAGCTGTGTGGCATACCTGGATAATGCACGAAACTTAGCCTCATAAGCAGTAACCGACATCCTTCCTTGCTCTAGGCTTAGGAACTCATCTCTCTTCCTATCCCTCAAAGTCTGGGGTATATACGTCTCCATAAACAAGCTAGAGAATGATGCTCAAGTCATGGGTGGTGCCTGTGTTGGTTGACACTCAACATACGATCGCCACCACATTTTGGCATTTCCCTGAAACTGATAGGTTGCAACCTCAACACCGAATCGTTTCACTATGCCTATCTTATGTAACAGCTCATGACAATCAACTAGAAAATCATAGGCATCCTCAGATTCAGCACCCTTGAAAACTTGAGGTTTCAACTTCAAGAACTTAGTGAAAAGTTCATGCTGATCGCTTGTCATTATAGGCCTTGTAGTCAACCGAGGAAACGTGCCTATTTCCAATGAGGCATCCATGCGGGGAGCCACAGCAGCTGCATGTTGTACTCCCGGAGCCTGAGGTGCTGGTGAAGAAAATACTGGAGGTGTCTGGCCTTGATCAGATAACCCGCTAAGATAAGCAAGAACCTGATTAATCATCTCTGGGGTAGGTTGGGGTGGTAATTCCTCATTCTGCACTTGTTCATTCTCCCCTTCTTCACCCTCTCTTAGTACTTCCTCAGTCGGTGGAGGAGTCACCGCCCTAGTACTAGCTGGGCTAGGTGCTTGTCCTCTTCCTCTAGAGGACGTCCTCCCGCGACCTCTACCACGGCCTCTTGCCACTGCTCCTCTTCGAGCTACAGCCTCAGTGGCTGGTTTAGACGCATCTTGTCTTGCCAGTGTTGGTGTTGGCGCAGTTGTTGCTCTAGTTCTAACCATCTACGAAATAGAGTGAAGATGGTCAGATACAAATTTGTATCACCTAGATACCAATTGGATCCAAGTAATAGCAAGAAAGAAAGAAAGAATGGAATTTTCCTAAAGTCTTATAGCCTCTCAAAGAAAAGTAAAGGCTTCCCCCTACCGTTCCTCAAGACTCTACTAGACTCGTTCTTGTGTGATGAGACCAACGAACCTAATGCTCTGATACCAAGTTTTCACGACCCAAAACGAGCCGCGAGTGGCACCCACACTTACCCTCCTATGTGAGCGAACCAACCAATCTAAACCCCAACATTTCAACCATAATAAACAGAAAATAATGTGGAAGACTTAAAACTCATTACTATAACCAATAAATAACTTCTAAAATTTAATACTTATTATTCCCAAAATCTGGAAGTCATCACCACAAGAACATTCTATCCTCAAATTACTAAATCTAAGAGTGTCTAGGAATCTAAATTAAGTAAACAAATGGTCCATGTCCGAACTTCAAGGACATCAAGACCTGAATGAGAGAGAATCCAGTCCGAGCTAGGAACAATAGCTCACCCTGAAATCATACGCGATGAAGACTTGCTAGAGTTGAGGACGAGTTGAAGTCGATGGCACGTTTGCTGCACTCCACAAATAACAAAGAGAAACATACAAGTAGGGGTCAGTACAAGGCACAAGTACTGAGTAGGTATCATCGGCCAACTCAAAATAGAAAGCAATATATATCAGATAATAACATAAAACCAACCAAATACTTAGCACGACAAAGCAATCTCCGAGGGCATGGAATGTCACATTTTTTGGTCAGAATATCCACAGTAATGTCTCTGTTAGATTCTCCGCTCGAAATAAGGGAAAGGTCAATTCAATTCTCGATGGAACCGGAATTTTGCAAATTCTCCCCCGAACTGGAAGATCATTAACAAGTGACAACAACAAGTACCATAACCATTGGCCACAACACCAAGCACATCTATGAGGACTCAAGCCTCCACACCATACTCATTTGGGAAACAGGTTCTTTAAATCTGAGTATATTAGCATGATTCAAGATTCATTCTCTTTACTATCCTGGTGTCGGAAAGTGACACTCCGATCCCTCAATAATCATTCATCTTTCTATCCAGGTGTCGAAACGTGACACTCCGATCCCCTACTACTACGTGTCGATTCGTGACACCCGATCCCTTAATTCCTGGTGTCGGTACGTGACACTCCGATCCCCTCAATATTCATTCATCTTACTATCCTGGTGTCGGAACGTGACACTCCGATCCCCTACTACTACGTGTCGGTTCGTGACACCCGATCCCTTAATTCCTAGTGTCGGTATGTGACACTCCGATCCCCTAATTCTACGTGTTGGTTCGTGACACCCGATCCGCTAATCTCAATCTTTTAGCTCATCAAGACTTCTTTTATACCAAGGCATCATCATTAGCAAAGTGGATTTAACGTTAAGATTCACAGCCTCATCTTTCCAATCCATTACAATTACATAATTACATTATGCAAGCACACAATTAAGCATATAGAAGACTTTACAATACTACCCAATACATATCATTCGCTATTAAGAGTTTACTATGAGATAGCATAAACCATAACTTACCTCCACCGAAGAATCGTGAATCAAACAATCTACTTCTCCAATGCTTTTTGCTTTCTCTTCGTTCTTCTTCCTCCCTCGCTCGTTCTCTCTTCTTTTCTTTTTAATTTTCTCCTCTTTCAAATTCCCTTTGTTTTACCCTAATTATCATATAATTCAGTATAAAAGATGATAAAAGTAACCCACTATTTATTTCAAGGTTATCTCCTTTAACCCCCAAGTAATTAAATTATTAACATTAAACTACTAACTTTATAATCATAAGCAGGAATAGTCTAAAACACTCCTTAAAAACATTTATCAGAAATCTGGCCTAGGTGGAATTACGCCACTCGTGACGGCCCGTCGTGCCTGCGACGGTCCGTCCTGCAGAGTCGTCACAGGGTTCAGAGACTCGATTTCATTTAAGAGTTCTGTGACGGTCTGTCGTGCCTACGACGGTCCGTGCTGCCATGTCGTCACGAAGTTCAGAAAGTTGATTCCCCGTACCCAAATTTTAGAGTTTAAGTGTTTTGGAACGAGACCCCCTCGACGGTCCGTCGTACCCATGACGGTCCGTCGTGGGATCCGTCGACCCAGACAGCTATTACCAAAAATAAACTCTACTGCTCAAAACGACTAAACAATTCGTTACAGTATAAGAATGAAGTGTATAAAACGAATTGTATTATTATAAGTGTATAGAACGATTATATACAATTTGAATTTGTATAAAATGAGAAAGAGAGAAAGACAAAAGAGACTTGACAAGGAACATATAATTGAATTGAATTGTACAAAATGAGAAAGCGAGAAATTAGATACAATTTGAAAATTGTATAAAACGAGAAAGAGAAAAAGGCAAAAGAAAGTGGGCAGAGGAGTATTTTTAGTGTATAATTATAAGTGTATAGGACGAAAACATATGTACTTGCATGTGTATATACAATTTTCTCACGCTTTATACAAATAGAAAAACAATTTATACATTCCACTTCTGTTTGTACAAGTGAGAAAGGCGAGGGAGGCGAGCGAGATTTGGGAGAGTGGCGAGCGAAATCTGGAAGAGGGGAGAGAGGGGAACAAAAATATATGTATTTATACAATTTTTTCTGCTTAATACAATTAGAAACAATTTTTATACAATTGTGTTTGTATAAAAAGTGAGGAAGCGAGTGAGAGATTGGAGGAGAGTGGCGAGCGAGATATTTGGGAGAGAGGCGCCTGGCAATTTTTTACAAACGTTTGTTATGAAGTACAATTAAATCAAACCCTAGCTACTCCATTATACACTATTAATTGCATGTGCTCATTCTATTGGTTTTTGGCCAATAATCAATTCTTTTAATTGTTTGGTCGTTGTCTTTGTTACACGGTATTAACCTTTTCATATGTGTATTAATTTTGAATATATAAATTGAAAGTTTGTGATCAATAAATAACGTTGCGACTAAATGTTTTATTTATTTGAAATCATTGAGAAATTTTCAAAGTTTCATGTATGTGAGATTATTTTAATACATGAATTGGGAATTATGATAAATAAATAAAAATTACGAAAGTAATCTATTTATTTGAGTCATTAGAATATTCTCAATGTATCATGTATAAATTGTCCTAAGTGAATACTCATGGTGAATATTTATTTACTTAAATGTAGATTAACCATTAAATACTAGCAACACTTAATTAATTCATGAGAAGAGATATATTAAAGAGTTTCATCAGTTTAAAAGGGAGAAAACATAATATCTTGAAATTTCAAGTGTATTAATTGAAGGAATAATTTTGATATAAGGAGGTGTTTTGTGTCTTAGGTAAAGGAATGACACATGGTAGGCCTTATGCTCATGAGAAAATAATAAGGATAAAATAGAAATATGAATCAAGTTATTTTGATTTTTAACTATGCCTAAAATAATTACTTTTTCAAATTTGGTCATAGTTTAAGTGGTCATGAATTTTATGATCTCGGATTGACTTGAAATTTGATGGTCCCATCAAAAATCATTATTGGTTCCTCATTAAAAATATTGCCAGGAAAATCCAGTGGGAAAAAATCTCGATCAAGAAAAAAAGAGTGCAACGCGTATTATACTCCCCCTTATTAAAACATCACTTAATTTCTTGTGATGATGTCTCCAATCTTCGTACATTGTGTTTGATATATGTTACTTATCTCATACCAAATCTCATTTGGGAGTTTTGTTCTCATAACCATGGTTTAGTTATAATTGGAGGTATACAATTTCTGCTAAACCAACTAGCATTATCAGTATAGTTTCATAGTTGGAATTGTGCTCTTAATTTAATAATTGAGCAAACAACCTTACAAAACCAATTTGTAAGTTGATAACAAAACACATGTGATCATCACATACATGCATCGATCATATAGCTTCAAATGATCCATATGACAGGTGAACGGACCCATATTCACCTTTTTATATATTTCAAAAATTTTAGGAAATTACAATCCCAACCTTAGCTGGTACAATGATCATTTTATGAAGAGAACAAAAAACACATGAGAATCCTTGAAGAATCTTTATTTCTTCATCATATAATCCACATGAATTATAAATTACAATTGCATCACATTAAACCAGAATGGTCAACCGGTCATGCCAACTAATCTTTATTTCAGTACACTTACAATATACTTTCCCATGTGATTTCATCAGCATGCCCACGTTTGTGTGCAACAAATAAGAGGAAACAGTGGGTAACCTTTTACATAAATATTTATAACCCCTTCGGTTGTAGTGATTTATAGTCTCGATATTTATTTTCAATTCATCACAAACATAAAAATATTTCTTTTGAGACTTACTACAATTTCATTATTATTCCACTAATAATAACACAACTCGTTTGAGCTTACTATTAATTTTGTGTACTATCACATATTGCATGACACAATCCCTATTGTGAGCATCTCCTTCAAGGAGAAATTATATCATTATTGTCATGGTCAAAACATTATGAGCAAGACATGTGTCTTGCTTTACTTTTGTTGTACCATAGGTACACAACCAATGACAAATTTGTATTGCCACACAATAATGACCACAACCCTTATAGGCAAGAACTATTTCTTTCTTTTACCCTTTCGATAGTTCATAACAAACATACCATAATATTTATGACGTATAAACGCACACGACCATTGACCGTTCATGTCAAATGAAATTTATATATTTCTCTCAAACCTCCCGTAGAGATGAGATGTGGCTTATGTCATTTTTTTTTCTTAAACCTTCCATAAAGGTGAGTTGTGCATATGTTTAATCCATAATAATTTTATCAAATCTTGACCCATTCTCTTATACAATGGTCGAGCATTCACGTTCTTCATCACAAGTAACATTCTCTTCAAGGAATGGACTAATCATTTATATGCACTTCATAAATTTGCATTATAAGTACATTGTCATGTTTTAAAATTTATCATATTTTCATGACACCTCAACATCACTTTGAAATATCAAGTGTACCATCACTTTATCTTCTTGTATCATGATAGAGGACTTATAAACTTGTCAAATTATTGGGTTGACAACATTCACAAGTCTAATGACCTTTCATACCATTTTGATAATAAAAATTGCCTTCACATTTTGAAGGACTATTTGAAGAACTCATAGTGTTCTTCCTTTTATCATTACCACAATGATGACTATTATAATTGTGTCTCTCCACGCTCTTATTTATATCATTAATTATTTATCATGACTAATTATTTACTGCTACCATTCATACAATAGAATGGAGCAAGTCAACATCAGATTTCAAAGTTATCATATGTTGCTACCACATTCTTTTCAAGGAAATGGAACAAATTCAATAGGACGAATTTCAAGACTTTTCATCAAAGCCTAATTATTTTTCCTCAATCGACATTTTATCACCACTATAGTGCACTGAGACTCATCAAACCACTAGTAAGATTTTTTTCCGGTTTGACTCGATTTGCGATTTGATTCGATTTTTGGTTCGATTTTTACATTCCTAATTTTATTATATAGATAACATTAATTCATATACCTAAAAAGAAAAACTAATAATTTGATTGTGAAATTCACCAGAAAAATTGTAACTATTCAAATATACTTTCATCATTAATATATACCATAATATGTATGAAATCATATATCTGATGAAACATCTTCTTCTTTTTTAAAAAAAAAATACCAAACATTGTCCAAATTATATCATATAAATTTGAAATACAAAACGAAGAAACAAAAAAGCTATATTGATTCAGAAAACTCTTCTTCCCTCATAAACAACAACTCTATCATCCGAATTCAACAAAGCCTTAAAACAAGTAACATTCAAGAATGTTGCTCTTCTATTCTTAAATTGGTGATTTCACCTTTTGATTAATGTCTCACTATTGTTTTTCAAAGGGAAAAGAGTTTTTTGAGTACATATCTTTTTAACCAAAAGAAACTTAATTTATAAGAGAAAAGTTTTGCAAGAAAAAGACTTTTAATTAAATAGAATTTATTATCTGTTCATGAATTAAAAAATAAACTTATCTTTAAAAAAATGCATTACATAGAATAAAAAAGCCTCTCAAAATCCTATATCGTAGAATTAAAAATAAAAAATAATGTTACAACACACATTCATGTATTTTGTTCTTTCAGAATTTTTAACGGATGAATTTTATTTCAAAATTAATTGAAACATTAACTCTTACATGACATGACATATAAGACCACAAGAGTCCCTACACAAGTCATTTGACATTTATAATGCATAAGGTATTACAATAAAAGATAGAGTGAATAGGTAAAAATCGCCTCATATTATAAAAATAAATTTTCAAATATAAAGCCAGAATCATAACTATGTCTGGACAAGCCATTCTACACCAACATAAGAGCGGCTGGGACATAACCTATACACCATATACAATGACTCAAAGAAAAATAACAAAAGTAATAAAAGTCTTCATGACCTTGCCCTCGAATGTACGAAGACTCACCAACCCAATAGTAAAGTAGCAACCCAAGCTAGCCACAAGAAGAATAAGTGGATAATCCTATATTATAAAACAATATTGATACAACTATACATTAGTACGTGAAATATATTAAGTAAGGAGAAATACATAAAAGACATAAACATGATCACATGAGTATTTAAACATGTTATGCATGACCAAGCTAAAACTTGAGTAAAAACTTTTAAAGAATTGTAAGTCAAAAACTAGGTCAATGGATTCTTAAAACATAATGAAAATTTTCATAAAACCTTTGAAGATAACATTGTTCGATTTGTGGGATAATTACCGTTAAACAACATTCATATCATGTGATCTGTATAATTACTGTCAAAACGATTTCTCTAATTTCAAAGTAGGTTACTTGTGGGATTATCAAAAACATGTTATTGATCTAAAATTGTATTTGTACTAGCTCAACATAACATCAAAAAATCAAGCTTTAATTAAGCCATTATTGCCTCAACTTTATAGCCCTATATGTATATTCAAACAAAACAACACTACTAAAACAAAATAACACTAAAATTTTTGTAAACAAAAAGTTTACCAGATTGGCATTCTTCTGTGGTAGTTATTTCCTGATAAGTCCTTTCCTTTGGTTTTTCTTTGCCAATGTTACAATTGAACTTGATCTTCTCACAACCACTTGTTCTGAATATTTGAACAATGAAGTTCAGATCATCTGGAACATAATGGAAACCCAAAAACTCACCCACTTTCAGATCATGTTCAGCTGAAAATTTGTCCCATCCTTGTCGGATAGCAAGTGAACCATTATAGTTGCGCACAGTTGCCATCCATCATCGTCCATATGAGTCCTCCAAAGAAATCTCTCTATCAGTTAGGTATGAAACTGAACGAGCAAACTTTGAAGGAAAACACTGAAAAGAAATTAAGAATAAAATTGAACCTAGTGAGTATGACCAAATGTTCACATTAATAAGCTTACAATTTATAACTAGTATAATAATAGCTAATGCATTTAAACAAGTAGTTTGGACTAAGTAGGAAAAACTAAGAATCACACTTTACCAGAACTTGTAGGAAAGTTTCTACGATCATCACTTTAAAGAAAGAAATAACTTTCTTTCCATTAATCAACAAGCCATCCTCATTATCATAGCATGCTCCCATCTTCTCCAACAACTTCTAAATCCTAGAAAGAATACTAAGATGTCAAAATAATAATAATAAAAACAACAAATTAATTAAATACTTGACCAAAGCATATTAAAATATCAAAAAATAATAATATATATCTAGGCAAGGATCTACATTTATCAATCAAAGCAGAAATAATAGATGTTGTCAATCGAATCGATCCATTCATGTTTCATCACTCAATTCAATTATTAACATTAATCTTTTTTACTTAACCTTTTTTCCCCAGATCATGGCTATTAACAATTGAGATCTATGATAAACACAAAGATTGATACCATATGAAAAACAGAAAACATACAAGCAAAATACAAAGATTTTCAATATATACACAAATGAGGAGGATTGAAAATTACAAAGAAAACAAAGAAGAAGAAAATAAAGGAAAGAGCAAAGTGAGAGCAAGCAAATCTCTTTGTTGAGTCAAAATTAGTTTGCTAATTTGGTTTAAATAGCAAAGCTTTCCAAAAAACTTAATATCAATAGATTATAATAATCTCTACTAGTGATACACGTGTACCAATTCAATCAACAATTGTGTCGTATAAAAAATGTGAAATTTGACAACATGAGAAAATGATTGTAAAGAATTAGAGTTGTGTATGAAAATAATATAAATTGAGTAAATATTAAATATGATCATGATTTTCTCTATGTGTCACACTCTATATACGTGCACTTTTATTAATAGTTTAATTTGTACATAAAAATTATGAAATCTGTAAGAAAATAAAATATAATAATATTAATTTTTAGTTGGAAAATGGTATTTAAAAATTAAATTTGGTTATGAACATTATATATTGAGTCAATATAAGTAAGATTATAATAATCTCTATTTGACAAATCAAACGCACGTGTACAATTTTCACTAGTTGGATTTGGACATAATAATTATGAAATTTGAAAAGAAAAATAATATATTTTCAAGTAAAAAATGACATTCTAAATTATAGTTGTGTTTTAACATGACATAAATTGAGTCAATTTTACTAAACATTGTCTACGTGGCACATTTAGTGAGCTCGTACCACTTTTATTGGTGGTGTTTAAACTAAAAAAAATTGCAAAATTTAAAAAAAAGATACTCATTTATTTTGAAGTCGAAATGATAGTACAAATATATAACCCAACAAGGAAACAATTTTTATGTTTTCAAAAATCATTAATGATAAACTAACGTAGGTCTTGCTTCTATTTGACTTCTTCCTCTTTAGATTATAAACCAAAGAAGCAATATTTCTCTTTTGTTAAGCGAAACCTAACAAAAAATCTGCACACTTCAGAGTTGATGGAAATCCTTCCGTTGCTTTGATTAAAAAAAAAAGAAGTATGACAAATAAAGATCAAACTAATCAATTTATTCATATATTTTGAAAAAATCAAACCTCACATTTATTCATTTATTAAAGGACATATATGTGACGACCAGTAGTATATTCTAGGTGTAACATGTTAGAACAACTGAATAAGAATGATAAAAATATAAGGAATTCAAAGAAAAACTTGTTTGGCGTAGAGACACGTTAATATGTTTCTTGAAGATAGTTGGAGTTTCTCCCTCAAGCAATTGGAATAATAAATAACAACTCTATCTGCGAAATTCAACTAAGCCACAAAACAAGTATCATTCAAGAATGTTGCTCTTCTATTTTCGAATTGGTTATTTCACTTCTTAATTAATGTCTCACTAGTGTTTTTCAAAGGGAAAGTAGTTTTTTGAGTACATATCTTTTTAACCAAAAGAAACTTAATTTATAGGAGAAAAGTTTTGCAAGAAAAAGACTTTTAATTAAATAGAATTTATTATCGGTTCATGAATTAAAAATTAAACTTATCTTTAAAAAAATTCATAAAGTAGAATTAAAATACCTCTTTCAAAATCCTATAACGTAGAATTAAAATAAAAAAAGAATGTTACAACTCACATTCATGTATTTTGTTCTTTCAGAATTTTTAACGGATGAATTTTGTTTCAAAATTAATTGAAACATTAACTCTTACATGACATGACATATAAGACGACAAGAGTCCCGACACAAGCCATTTGACATATATAATGCATAAGGTATTACAACAAAAGATAGACTCAATAGGTAAAAATCTTCTCATATTATAAAAATAAGTTTTAAAAAATAAAGGCAGAATCATAACTATGTCTGGACAAGCCATTCTACACCAACATAAGAGCGGTTGGGACATAACCCATACACCATATACAATGACTCAAAGAAAAACAACAAAAGTAATAAAAGTCTTCATGACCTTGCCCTCGAATGTACGAAGACTCACCAACCCAATAGTAAAGTAGCAACCCAAGCTAGCCACAAGCGGAAGAAGTGGATAATCCTATATTATAAAACAATATTGATACAACTATACATTAGTACGTGGAATATATTAAGTAAGGAGAAATACATAAAAGACATAAACATGATCACATGAGTATTTAAACATGTTATGCATGACCAAGCTAAAACTTGAGTAAAAACTTTTAAAGAATTGTAAGTTATAAACTAGGTCAATGGATTCTTAAGACATAATGAAAATTTTCATAAAACCTTTGAAGATAACATTGTTCGTTTTGTGGGATAATTACCGTTAAACAACATTCATATCATGTGATCTGTGTAATTACTGTCAAAACAATTTCTCTAATTTCAAAGTAGATTACTTGTGTGATCATGAAAAACATGTTATTCATCTAAAATTGTATTTGTACTAGCTCAACATAACATCAAAAAATCAAGCTTTAATTAAGCCATTATTTCCTCAACTTTATAGCCCTAATATGTATATTCAAACAAAACAACACTACAAAAACAAAATAACCCTAAAAACTTTGTGAACAAAAAGTTTACCAGACTGTCATTCTTCTGTGGTAGTTATTTCCTGATAAGTCCTTTCCTTTGGTTTTTCTTTGCCAATGTTACAGCTGAACTTGACTAAAGTATATTAAAATGACAAAAAATAATAATATATATCTAGGCAAGGATCTACATTTATCAATCGAAACAGAAATAATAGATGTTGTCAATCGAATCGATCCATTCATGTTTCATCACTCAAATCAGTTATTAACATTAATCTTTTTTACTTAACCCTATTTTTTTCCAGATCAAGGCTATTAACAATTGAGATCTACAATTAACAAAAAGATTGATACCATATGAAAAACAGAAAACATACAAGCAAAATATAGAGATTTTCAATATATACACACATGAGGAGGATTAAAAATTAAAAAGAAAACAACGAAGGAGAAAAAATTAGTACCGTCTAAAAATAAAGGAAAGAGCAAAGTGAGCGCAAGCAAATCTCTTTGTTGAGTCAAAATATATTTTTTTATTTCGTTTAAATAGCAAAGCTTTCCAAAAAAATTAATATCAATAGATTATAATAATCTCTACTAGTGATACACGTGTACCAATTCAATCAACAATTGTGTTGTATAAAAAATGTGAAATTTGACAATATGAGAAAATGATTGTAAAAAGTTAGAGTTGTGTTTGAAAATAATATAAATTGAGTCAATATTAAATATGATCACGATTTTCTGTATATGTCACACTCTATGGACTTGCACTTTTATTAATGGGATAATGTCCAAGTACCCCTCAACCTATGCCCGAAATCTCAGAAACACTTGTACTATACTAATGTCCTATTATCCCCCTTAACTTATTTTATTAATAATTTTTTACCCCTTTTCGATCTACGTGGCACTATCTTGTGGGCCCAATGATGGTTGACTTTTTTTTTCAAACTAGTGCCACGTAGGCTAAAAAGGGGTAGAAAATTACTTATAAAATAAGTTCAGGGGGGTAATAGGACATTAATATAGTATAAGTGTGTCTCTAGAATTTCGGGCATAGGTTGAGGGGGTACTTGAGCATTATCCCTTTATTAATAGTTTAATTTGTACATAAAAATTAAGAAATCTGTAAGAAAATAAAACATAATAATACCAATTTTTAGTTGAAAAATGATATTTAAAAATTAAAGTTGGTTATGAACATTATATATTGAGTCAATATTTGTAAGATTATGATAATCTCTATTTGACACGTCAAATACACGTGTACAATTTTCACTAGTTACATTTGGACATAATTATTAAGAAATTTGAAAATAAAAATAATATATTTTCAAGTAAAAATGACATTCTAAATTACAGATTTGTTTTAACATGACATAAATTGAGTCAATTTTAGTAAACATTGTCTATGTGGCACATTTGGTGCACTCGCACCACTTTTATTGGTGGTGTTTAAACTAAAAAAAATTGCAAAATTTGAAAAAAAGATACTCATTTGTTTTAAAGTCGAAATGATAGTATAAATATATGACCCAACAAGGAAACAATTTATATGTTTTTTAAAACCATTAATGATAAACTAACGTAGGTCTTGCTCTTCTTCCTCTTTAGATTATAAACCAAAGAAGCAATATTTCTCTTTTGTAAAGAGAAACCTAACAAAATATCTGCACACTTAAGAGCTGATGGAAATCCTTCCGTTGCTTTGATTAAAAAAAAAAAGAAGTATGACAAATAAAGGTCAAACTAATCAATTTATACATATATTTTGAAAAAAATCAAACCTCACATTAATTCATTTATTAAAGGACTTATGTGTCACGATCCAAAGTATATTCTAGGTGTAACATGTTAGAAAAACTGAATAAGAATGATAAAAATATAAGGAATTCAAAGAAAAACTTGTTTAGCGTAGAGACACATTAATACGTTTCTTGATAATAGTTGGAATTTCTCCCACAAGCAATTGAAATAATAGCGTTATTAGGAATCAAATCACAATTTAATTTGATTTCAACTAAATTAAGTTTTTTAAGCTAACTAATTAATTCTGAATTTTTTTTTAAAAAATCCTTAATTGGCGCTAATCAATTATTATATTTATTAAATGTAATTATTTTAAATAATAAAACATGATATTTTCCATTTAAAAACTGATCCGATATTTTTCTTTATTTCTTTTTTTTTATTTTTAAAATAAATGTTTTAAATCATTTAAAATTAACCTTTAATTTATAATAATATGCTATAACTTGATATATTAAATGTTATATATTGAAAGACAACATCTAATGCTATAATTTGAGAATATTAATATAAAAAATGTTATATACCTAATTTTCACATAATAATAACCAATAAAAAAATTTCGATTCAATTTATCGATCGATTTGATTTATGCACACCCCTACTTACGTAGCCGGACATCACAAATAGAAATTTCCTAGTAGGACCCCGATGATAATGAAATGGTTTTAACTAGTCACACACAAGTTCATAATGTTTCATACTCTATATGACAGATTCTTTTTTATCTATATCGATATGATATTAGTATATTACATATGTGTTTGGTATCATTTTATACGATCAATCATTTTATACGATCAAAACATTTTGTGATTGAGTGTCACGATTTTAAATTTTCTTTTGAGATTTTAGAGCAAGTAGTTGGGCGGATGTATATCTCATTATCCTTAAAAATTTAAAACATTGCATTTCTCATATTATAATGAGTTAATATCATAACAAAAAATGTAATAAGTATAAAATAATAAATTATCATTTTCTATTAATATGTTATTTACGAAAGATAAAAATTCTAATTTCATAACTGTTAATTAAATTTTGATCAATTGTATGAGTACTTGTAGTGTTTCAAATAAGAATGTATGAATAGCTTTGGCTTAATTATGATTAAGGAAGTTACTCTGGCAACAAAATTATTTCTCTTTCAACACAACTTCTAAATTTAATTTCTAATATTAAGATGACTAATTCTTATAAATGAAATGTTTTACTAATAAGAAGCATAAAACAAAATGATGTTTCTATTCGTATTTTTTTTACCAATTGCTCATGGCCTGATAAAAAAAAAAACATGTGAATTCATATTTCTTCCTTAGAAAAAATATTAATTAACAATACTAATTTTCTCTAAAAAATACATTGTAATATGAAAATTGATAATTTATAAGCCATCTGCAACCAACATGATCACTGATAATAGTAAAATCATGCTTTCGTCTAACACATAATATATTTAGCAAATTTTAATTTAGGCCTTTTATTGTTGTGTCCTTATTGTTGTTTATTTTACTTTTTTTTATTTAATATAAAAATGCAGGTGAAGTTTTTCTTGAATTTTGAAATTACAATTATTTTTTTGGAAAAATTATCAAACTAGTCACAATTCCTAACTTAATTAATAAAAACATCTGCACTTTAAAATAATTATTGAAAATGTCAAAATGTCAATATTTTAGAAAATAATTTGAATTTAAATTTAATTTCTCAAAACAGTTCAACTTTGAATCAAATTTTACCTCTATTACCTATTTACACTTCTTCCTGCTTTAGTACCATTGAATTTATTTATCATCTTTTACTTTTCAATTTTTTTTCTCTTTCATCAACTTTTTAGCTTTTACTAGCTCTATCATTCACCTTTTTTTTTTCTTTCATCAAAAGTTCATCATTATTATCTTCATGTTGAAGAAGAACTAATTATTCAAGTTCGTAACAATTTGTTCAGATCTATCAATTAATCAAGAAATCTCTCAATTGATAAATGTACACTTGAATTCATCATTATTTTGCGAGATTTTATTTTCAAAATCACACATTATGTTGAATTTTTGGACCGTATGTTTTGAGGATTTTTCGTCATTTTTCTTAATTTTTATGTGAGTTTGTTAACTTACTCATCAAATATTTATGTATTTGAGATTTTTAGTATTTAAAATAATTTTTATCGTTCTTTTTTTGTGATTTGTTTTTATATTTCAAATTTAGTATTATCCATATTAGCATTTAGGTATTCAGTTGTTTCGCAAAAGTATTTGAAAGTATTTTGAATGTTATGTGGTTTGTGGTCAAATTTATGTTTACAAAGTGATAATCTAAATACAAGCCTGTATTATTCAAAATTGTGAATGAATACGAAATCAAAAATAAACTAGTTGGTATAAACATATAATGAGCAAAATAAAATACGAAACTGTTTGACTGATGGAATTGGGATGAATACACATGTAATGAATACATCAACAAACTGTATTTTGGCTATTTATAGTTGGAAATGAATACGAAATCAAAATATAAATACAAAACTTTATGATATAGTTGAGAATAAATACGAAATCAAATCTAAATACAAATTTTATGGTATACATTAGTACAAATACGAAATCGAATCTGAATACAAACTATAATATACAAAGTGATATTTAAAATAAGCAAAATAAAGTACATATGTAAGATGGACGAATACCTATATTATGAATACGTGAGTATTGTATTCTGAATACTGGAATTTTTAAAAAAGGAAATACATAACTTTAACATGATAGCCAAATAACTTCATAAAATTTTATACATTTTTAAAGATAAATTATAATTCATAACGTCAAAATATGCCTTAGTAGAATAACCTGCTTCAAAAAAAAATTGAATATTGCATTTTTAGAACAATGGTGATAAGCATGTTTTTTAGAACATCGTGAAAGAAGAAAAAAGAGATGGAAGTTGGTGTATTTTGATAAATTGTCAATTAGTTATTTGTTTTTGAATTTTTGTAACTGATAAGACTTTTAAGCAATTGTATCTTTTTAATATTTTTCTCTCCCCTTAATTTCTCATTTTTGTTTTTAACAATTGTTTGTTTTTTTATGTTTTTACTAAATATTAAAAGTATTGACAATGAGTACTATTAAATGTCAAAATATTGACATTTTAAAATTTTTTCCTATTTTTTTATGTTTCAGATAATTTTGTAGAAAAAAATAGAGGGAAAATGCACAAATACCCCCTCAATCTATGCCCGAAATCCCAGAGACACACTTATACTATATTAAGGTCCTATTACCCCCTGAACTTATTTTATAAATAATTTTCTACCCCTTTTTGCCCTACGTGGAACTAACTTGAAAAAAAAGTCAATCAGTGTTCGGCCTACAAGATAGTGTCACATAGGCCGAAAAGGGGTAAAAAATTATTAATAAAATAAGTTCTGGGGGATAATAGGACCTTAGCATATTATAAGTGTGTCTCTGAGATTTCGGGCATAGGTTAACAGGTTACTTGTGCATTATCCCAAAAATAGAAGGTGATCTTTAGTTTGTGGAAACAATAATCGTGACTATTTTTTTTTAAATATATTCGAAATAGATTAAAGTGTCTATTAATAACGTATTTAATGAAGCGCGATGAAATTTACTAGTTTCTATATATTTTTAAAAAGTTGATACAATATTTGAGTAATTTGTATATATCTAGCTTTATATTTGTTAATACTCTGATAAAGATAAAAATTTATACATTTATATGTCTGTTATAAAATAATATAATGTGGATGTCCACAACACCAAGATTTTACTTCATAACCTCCTCTATTATGAAGATAAACATAACCTCCATAACCTCCGACTTTATAACCATCACTTTTTGTAACCTTTCACTTTCATAGCCTCCCCATTATATTCATGTTAATGTCATGTTTATGACTAACATTTTGTATGCCTCTATGTTACACTATAAATAGAGGCATAAGACTTAATATTGTATACTCTTGAAGATTTGATGAATATTTTGAAGAATATGAAGTGCTCTCATCTTTTGTCACCCTATTTATATTGTTATATCTTTTATGTTCCTTATCTTATTTTGCTTTAGTTTTAGGGATAATGTACAAGTACCCCCTGAACCTATACCCGAAATCTCAGAGACACACTTATACTATACTAAGGTCCTATTACCCCCCCCCCCCCGAACTTATTTTATTTTAATTTTCTACCCCTTTTTGACCTATGCGGCACTATCTTGTGGGCCCAACGCTGATGGACTTTCTTTTTTAAGCTAGTGTCACTTAGGCCGAAAAGGAGTAGAAAATTACTTATAAGATAAGTTCAGGGGGTAATAGGACCTTAGTATAGTATAAGTGTGTCTCTAGGATTTTGGGCATAGGTTGACGGGGGTACTTGTGCATTTTCCCTTAGTTTTAAAGCATGTTATCAGCACGAATTGCTCATTCTCCGTCAAGAATCAATGGTAGGTATGCACGAATTGCTCATTCTCCGTCAAGAATCAATGGTAGGTATTTCTTGATTTTTTAATGAATTATCCTAGTAATTCTTCATGCAAGGTATACTTCATATTTTATATATTATTTGTACTAACAAAGTTTGTCTTGTGGTTATTTAATAATGGTTATAAGTAAATTATGATATTCTTCACAACAATAGTGTGAAGTACAATATTTTAATTTATTTTACTTGGGAGTTATGATTCTTACATGTTGTTTTAACTAATAGTTTTGTTCATTTTTATTCAATTTAAGTCAAATTCAACTTATATTTATGATATTTAATATTTATTTATTTTTGGTAATGTATTTGGTTTATAAGACATTGGTTGAGGGTAAGACGGTGAATTCAAGTTTCACTGCACCAAGTGGGTAAGACATCGAGTAAAATCTCGATGCACCATGATAATAAGAAGTTGGGCTCAAGTCCCATTGATTTATGACCAAAGGTGTCTTTATACAGGTAAGACATTGGGTTTAAGTCCTAATGCACTATAGTGATGATATGATGATGACTAACATAAAATTTTATACTTTTGACTGAAAGTCATGAAATTTACCCAATTAATTTGCTCAATTCTCTTATGTGAATGTGGTAGCAGTGTATTAATTTGTCTGAAAAATGACAAGTGGTTGAATGTATGATCATGGATATGGTAAAATGTTAATGATCATCATTGTGGTAATTAAAAGGAAGAACATTATGGGTTCTTAAGATGTTCCTTCAAATCTGTCAATGTGGTATGAGAAGTTGGGCACATTGTTGTAGGTGCAACCCAATTTAAAAAGTTTTTTTAAAATCCTTCATCAAAATAAATAAATACAAAGTGGTGGTACATTTGGTACATTTGACCTCTTAAAGTGAAGTTGAGGTGAGTCACGTAATGCCAAAACATTGCAATGAGTTTCTAATAAAAACTTATGGAACATGTACAAATGGTTATGGTCCATTTCTTGAAGAAAATGTGACTTGTGTTTGTATGGATAAGAACATGTTCATGTTTTGTTGGATGAATGTCACATCTCACCTCGACGGGAGGTTTGAGAGATTGAAAGAAAATATTTTAACATAAATGGTCATTTTGGTCATATATATACTTTGAGTACTACACCAAATATTATGGTATTTTTTATAATGAACTATTGGAGGACAAAAGAAAGAAATAAATCTTTTCTGTAAAGGTTGTGGCCATGATCAAAATAAATGTTGTTGAATGGCAACACAAATTTGTCATTAGTTATCAAAAATAAGTCTTGAATGTAATAATTTTAACCATGACAATAATAATAATTTTCTCATTGAAGGAGATCGTTACCATAAGGATGGAGTTGTGAAAATTGTGGTAGTACACCAAATTAAGTGATAGTTCTGAATGGGCTAATTTGTTACTAGTTGGAGAAATGAAATTAATCATAATATTGGGTTGTAGTAAGTCTCAAAAGAAACCTTTTTAGTTTCAGAAGAATTCAAAAAAATATTATATTGAGACTAGAAATCATGGAAAGATTTAATATCTTCAAATTAATACAATCAAAGTGGATAATAAATATTTACGTATGAGATTATCCTTTTTTTCCCGTTGTTTGTGGTATACAAATATGGGCATGGTGATGGAAGCACATGCAAAAGTAAACTAGAAGCTTACTTGAATAAATATCAGTTGGTATAATCGGTTGCCATTCCGATTCAAATGTGATGCAAATATATATTGAAGAAATAAAATATTCTTCAAGAATTCTCTTTTTTAGTTTGTTCTCGTGATAAAATGATTATTGTACCAGCTAAGGTTGGGATTGTATCCCCTATAATTATTTGAAACATATAAAAAGGTGAATATGGGCTCGTTCACCTGTCATGTGGACCCTTTACTATTATGATTTAATAGATGAATCTACGGTATGATCACATGTGCATTTGTATCAACTTACAAATTAATTTTTGTAAAGTTATTTGCTCGAATTATTATATAAAGAGCACAGTTCCAAACTATAAAGTCACGTTGATAATGTTGGTTGGTTTAACAAATATTGTTTGCCTCCAATTATAGCTAGACCATTGATTATGAGAAAAAATCTCTCAAATAAAATTTGATATGAGATGAGTTTATTTAACATGTATGCATCAAGTCAACAAGGTTCTCCCATCACAATTGGTTCATGATCAGGAACCAAATAATTTCCATCTAAAAATGTGATGTGGGCATATAGATTTTATTACTCCACAACGCACAAAGATGGATCCCCAAATGAGGTTAGGGGTAAATGTTATATATCATAAAATTAGAGGAAGACATATTTAGCAGCTGAGATTATGTGTGAGATGAATTATCTTGATCCTTGTTAAAAAAGTGAACTTGAAGTTCAAGAGATAATTCATATGCAAAATGTAGCAAATAATTTGTCAAATGCATTTGCTGACTCAATATTTTGATTAAGCTGCAAATGCTCGAATAAATAGTCCTTGGAGGACAAAGTCTATGGTACACCAGAAGCGTGATAGTTCAATCGATTTCGAGCGTAAAATTCCTTGAGGAAGGAGAGAAGAAATTATCAAAGTGTACCTGATAATGAGCAAGTGTTTTGAAAGAGCACTATCACGTAACACTTCATAAAACCTTGGCAAAGGTTCAGGTACCTGAAGATGATAAAAAATGAAGATATCTCGATAAGTTATGTCGTATTGGAATCGATATCAAAATGATCATCGAGGGTGTATTTGATATGAAGTAGCATCCAATGCTATAAATGATTACGTGAATCTTAAATTTGAACTTGTCATATATTGTGAACAAATAAATAATTAGCCAAATAAAATGCACTATTCATGTATATTTTATTTCACTTAGAAAAGTTATGTTTTTGAACTTATAGTTCATAAATCATAATATATGTCAGTGGGGTACAAATGAATCAATGAGCGAAAGTATTACTGTAAGATATAATGTACGGTTTGTGCCTCGGGGCATAAGGAGTTTTTACAAAAATCTTGACATTATTAACTGGACATATATTCTCTAGTAGTGGATGCAATAAGACTTCTTTCACTCTGGCAATGGATGAAATACTTGAATATATATAATGATTGATTATTACGTCTAACTAGACATTTAAGGTTATGTGAAAATCCTTGAAGGATTTAAAAGGTCTTAAAGCAATTCCAATAAGTAACTAATGTACCGTGGTTTCACGGTATTTTTAATGTTTTTTCCTTAAGATTAGTGTGTGTCCAAAAGCCTTTTTGTATTGATTTTTATGTAAGTTTCTCTTTATTTGAAGAAAATCTGTCTAAAGATGAACGCGGAAGTTTTTGAGCAAAAAATGCAGAAAAGTTACCACCTACGGAACTTGTGACGGTCCGTAGGTAGAATCGTAGTGAAGCTGCTGAAGGAAGATGGGAAAGTCTGACCTAAGTGTGGGATTACGAAGTTCATGATGGATCGTCATAGCCACGGCGATCTGTCCTGCTGGTTCGTCGTGATGATCAAATTGTAGTCCAGCACCCAAATTCCAAGAAGTTTAAGTGTTATGGAACGGAAACCCTCGACGGACCGTCGTGTTTGGAACGGTCCGTCATACCTGTTAGACGAGGGTAATGAAGAAAGCAGCAGAAGGATTTGTAAAGTATAAGATGATGGAGGCCATGAAGGTCCGTCACGAGGTCCGTCGACTCGGACACGTTTTGACAGATTTTCAGTAATTAGAGTCCTTCTTTTATTAGGTTTTTGTTTTTTTATAAATAGATGAAAAAATCTCGTTTTTGGAGTTAGACTCTTTGTTAGTAGACTTTTTAATTGTTAGACTTTTGGAGAATCTTTAGTCCTCGATTAATTTCTGTAATTGAGACACTTTTTCTGGAATTGATTGTTAGTCCATTTGTTAATTAATCAAGTGAACTTCTGGATTTTGTTCTTTCTCATTGAAGTAAGTGCATGAATTTTTATATTACATATATGAATATTGTGATTATGACTATAACTAAACTCCATAACTAGGGTTGTGGGAACCATGGGTGAATAATGAGGTAAAATCTAACTAAAATAACAATTCTAGAATAGTGTCTTGCATGCATTGATATTTCTTTCGTTTAGAATTTTTTTTAACGGATGACCAACGTTTGAACTTGCCTTAATGCTATTTTCCGAACCAAGGAAGTAAATAATAGAAAAAGAATTATCAACAGAGATTTAGTGTATACTATCTAATAGGCTAGTATTGATTGGTACGAGGTAATAACTTTGTCAAATATCGAATACAATGTTTAATATGAGGTAAAGGTAAGGGTTAGTATAACATAACGTGTAGCCGGACCAAGGTGCGAAGTGAAATTTTCTAGATGCCGGACCAAGGATTTAGAAATACATAACTTATCAGTTTGCATGCATGATACTAGGAAAGAATTGTTATGATTAGAATTATCAAGTTAGGAACCTGTGGGGAACACTTAAACCCTAGTTACTTTTATTAATTGATTAAACTCCAATATTTGAATCTGTTAGTGTTTACTTTAATTTAGTTAGTTATTTTCATTCATTTAGAAATAACCCCCTCCCCCCTTTTATTGTCTTTTATTTTCTAAGGAAATAATTGACTAAATAATAGTAATAATAGATTAAAGTTAGGTTTGAACTATTTTCCTCAGGGGAACGATCCCAACCTCATTAGTTGGGTTCTTTACTTGATACGACCGCTTTACTTCTTATTTGAGAAGTAAGTTTGAGCGTATCAGTAACCAAGGGTTTTGAGTTTGCTTAACACAAAGAAAGAATCTTTTCAACCTTATGAAAATGATTTAAAATGTCATGTATTAGTGCAATTGGTGCACTTACAAATTGCTGGTTGTGTAAATGCTAGAAGATGTGTGATTTTCTTTGAGAAGAAAAGACGAGCTTCAATAAAATTTATCAATATCTTATGAGTCAGAAATGATTTGATTATGTAGATGCATAATATTTATTTGATCTGAACAAAGCTCGATCGCAAATGAGCTATTTGTTTACATATAGAGGCACAACAATATTTTGGCATTGAACAAACGTCGGTAACCACTTATCAAATCATGCAGAAATAACATTGATCTATGAAGTAAGATAGGGTGTGTTTGGTTGGAATCATTATCTATCATATGCAGAAAATATATCATTTTTCAGCCACTATATACGATAATAATATATAGCTCAATTGAAGGGAGGATACAATCAAAAGAGATCGGACAAAGAAAATGGTGAGATAGACGTTCAAGATCCACTCAAATGATAATCTTGTAAACTTATTCACAAAAGACTGACAATATTTGAGAAGTTGTGATACATAATTGGAATGCAATGTTCTTGATATATTAAGTAAAAATTTTATCAGGAGGACAAAAAGATACACGTTGTACTATTTTCCTTAATTATAGTTTTATGCAAAATGGGTTTTCCTTTTAAGGTTTTTAATGAGGCAACATTCAAAGTGTATCAAAAAATATGTGTACTCTTTTCCTTTACTAGGATTTTTTCCCCATGGAGTTTTTTCCTAGTAAGGTTTAAACGAGGCATATTATCTATGGATATCCAAGGGGGAATGTTATAAAACAACATAATGTGGATGTCCACTACACCAGAAAGTTACTACATAATCTCCTCCATTATGAAAAACATAACCTCCAACTTTATAAGTGTTACTCTTGTAACCTCTTACTTTCATAACCTCCCCATTATATTCATGTCAATGTCATGTTTATGACTAACCTTTTGTATGCCTCTATGTAACACTATAAATAGAGGCATAAGACTTCATATTCTATACACTTGAAGATTTGATGAATATTTTGAAGAATATGAAATGCTAGCTCTCATCTTTTGTCTCCCTATTTCTATTGCTTTATCTTTTATATTCCTCGTCTTATTTTGCTGTAGTTTTACAACAATATCAAAAAATGAGTAATTTTTATATTTAATATTCAAAAATTTTAATACAACATCATCATAAATAGATTAAGACGGTTTGTTTCTAATACACATCTTAATATCTATATGTGATTCAATATTCAATCAACTTAATTTTGAGGAAAAAAATAATTGGGGCTTACAACAATGAAGGCCCTCATTTATAATTACTTCATATAATTAACAATATTATGTATATATATATATACACACATCTCAAGATCTGTTGTCACGTTTACAAGATACTAAGTTGCATAGAGAGTGAAATTTAACAAAAAAATACAAGTCTTAATCTTTATTTCTCAAATAGAACAATGCTTCAGGGAAAAGGAAAAAGAGAATCTGTCGGAATAACAAGCAACTATTTCCCAAAAGCTTCAATGAGGCTCAAAAGTGATAAGAAGAAATCATGCAAAAGCAATCATCACAAAAATATAAATTTTTGAAAATTTCCAAAGAAGACTGATTATATCATTAAAAAAAATAAAAATCTCTTTGAAAAACAAAACTAAAAAAGTTTGAAAAAGACAAAACATTATTTCTCATATATTAACTTTGTAATTCGTAATCTCATTTTATCAAAGTGATTTAGATCCGAATTTGATGTCGAACTAATTAATAATAGAGTTCATACAAGTAATTCTAAGCTTGCTAAATGAGCTGGGCTGGTTCATAATCGATTTTAAATCAGATCCACTGGCCAATGTAGAAGGCTCTCGACTTGGGTTGGGTTGTTCCAGACCTATTATGCATGGTTTAAATTTCTCAACTAATGGCCTAGAATCGATTATGTCACGTTAATGATTTAATAGGGTACCCATATTTACCCGGTGCAATGTTGATGTATGTTACATTTTTATTTAAGATATTATGTAATTTTTAGTTTATTTTAAAAATATATCTGTTTTATAATAAACAACCCATACTCACAAAATATAGCCTAGCCCTACACAGGCTAGTTAAAACCCGTCTGAACTTGAATTAGTTGAAACTAGTCCCACAACTTGATAACCAACCCAAACCTCGAATTATCCTGGTTGAATTATTTTTAATTGGATTGGGCCAGTCCCTCAATAGATATAGTTAGTCCCATCTAAGTTGCATATTTTTTATTTATAAGTTTAAAGTTGTAGTAGGTTCATTTTAAAGTCTGGTTAACAATGCTACTAAAATCTTTTTTCTTCTAGAAACACCCTTTTTAATATAAAAATAGCTTTTTAGAAAAATGCTTTTGAAAAAAAACTACAATTTATATTTGGCTAATTGATTTGAAAAATTACTTTTGATAAGCAGATTGTGTTTGACTAATCTTTTTAAAAAAATGCTTTTAAATGTCAAATTAAAAAAAATATCAAGTATCAATATACTTTTAATATGAAGATTATTTTATTGATAGAATTTATTTAAATATCCGTTTTAAAATTTTAATCACACTTTCATTTTTATTGAATTAAAATATATCTATTCAATTTTTCAATCAATATTATATATATAGACAACAACAAGGGATGAACAGTGCGCAATTTTATTATAGGGACGAACACTGCATAATTTTTTTATTTTTTCCTCTACTTCTCTTTCTTTTTCCTTCTTTTCCTCTAGTACAGTTGTAGTGCATCCTTATGATGTTTGCTCAAATTTATTTTTTTGAGTTTCTTCTTGTTGGTCTCTTCAATTCTTTAAGATTCACTAATTAAAAGCGAAACGGAAAAGGGCCTAAAATACCCTTCAACTATGTGAATTGGTACAAAATTATCCTTATTCTACCTTTTGGCCCTAAAATGCCTTGACGTCAACCTTTTGACTTTATTTTGCCCTTATCTTAAACAATCCAAATACATTAATGATGTGTCACTATTTTATTGGTCACTCTAATAATTAATTTAACTAATTAAACAATTCATATACCCACCCAAATAAGGCCCACCCGTTTTAAACAACCCAACTTTCATCCCAACTCTGATTTTCTCTGCAAAAAAGAATTAGAAAAAATTGTTAGCTTCAGGAGAAAATGGACGTACTAACGAAAAATAGAAAAAAACTGAGGAAGAAAGAAAAAGAAAACACAAAGATGGAGAAAATGACAATGAAAAAAGTAGAATAGAGACAAAATACAAAATCTGGATAGCGTGAATCATCAAAGTTCTGAACAAAATGAAAGTGGAAATCAAGAATCAAGAGGAGATGAAGATGGAGAAAACGATGAAAATCAAGAAGAGAATGATGACAACGAAGAAGAGGAGGAACTACAAAAATGACCTCTCTTCTCCATGTTCATTTCATCTTCCTTATCGCATTACTCCTGATTTCTCCTGCAATATCAAACAATTGCTCGTCTTCTCCGGTGTCGATCTACAGTATTACTCACTTCGCCGACTGCACCAATCTCCCTTCTCCGAAATCATCTCTTCACTGGACTTACAATTCAACTCTTTCAATTTCTTTTGTTGCACCTTTGCCTTCTTCTGATGACTGAATTTCATGGGGAATTAACCCAATTTAGCAGTCCATGATCGGCACTCAATGCCTTATCGCATTCAAAGCTTCAAACTGATCCATGATACTAATCTTACTTTGTATAAATTGATTAAACAAACTCATAAACTTTCGTTTAAAGTTTTGAATTCTAAAGTGGAGTACTCTAATGGCGTCATGCAAATATTGGTCACTATGGTACTACTGTAAAATATGACCACGGTAAATCAGGTGCGGCAAGTTGGACCAGGGTGAAAATGGTACACGAATGGCGTATAAGTTTGATCCTGAAAATTTGAAACCTACAGGCATATTAAATTTGACTACTTCTTCCGGTGGCAATGGAAAAACTGACACAACTCCTGTTTCCGCTGGTGGTGATGGACAGAGTGATGATAAAACAGATGGATCTTCAAAAATTTGAATAGTAATACTAGTTTTTACGTCTTCATTATGTTCCTTGGAGTTCTGTTTTTTAACTTAAGGATCAAATTAATAATGTTCCAATTTGAAATGATTCAATAAATTAGTTGTTATTAATAAAAAAGAGAAGGAACAAGAAGACTACACAGAAGAAGAAGACAACAAAGAAGAAGAAGAAGACAACGAAAAAGAAGAAGATGAAAATAGGGTTATAAGATTTGGGTTGTTTAAAACGGGTGGGGCTTATTTGAGTGGGCATATGATTTTTTAAATTAGTTAAATTAATAATTAGGGTAGCCAGTAAAATAGTGACACGTTATTAATGAATATGGGTTGTTAAAGATGAGGGCAAAATAGAGTCAAAAGGTTGATGTTAAGGGCATTTTAGGCCCGAAAGGTAGACGAAGGGTAATTTTATATCAATTCGCATAGTTGAAAGGTATTTTTGGCCCATTTCTGAAAGTAAATTCTTTTACTATGAATGAAGTATACCAACTCATACTTGTACGAGGGTATTTTTTTTTTTGGTTAATATTAATGTGATATATGAGACCTACAATGTCCATTCAACTTTTCCTCAACCATTTTTTTCTCTTTCCTCACTTTTCTCTTTCATTATTGTTACATTTTCTATCTTTTTGGTAGTATCTATTTTGAAACCAATTTTATTACTACCTCATTTTTCACCTTGCTTATCATAGAAATTAAATTTTCTATTCTCTTATATATTTTATCAAATAAAAAATATATATTATTTTAAATAGGGAAAAGGGTCTGATATACCCCTCAATTTTGTCATTTAGAGCTGATATACCCCTCAATTTTGTCATTTAGAGCTGATATACCCCTACTTATAAACAAATGTCTCACATATACCCTTTTTCTCTAACGGAAATGAGAAAAAACTTAATTTTAATCTAGTTTTTTTTATTTTTTAAAAAATATATTATCTCATATGAGTAAATTTAATCCTCGTCAAACATTTTTTTTTACTTTTTTTGTTTCAATGAATAATTTAGAATTATTATTTTGATAATCAAATTTATTTATGTTTCACCAATATTCTTGTAAAACTTATTGTAGATAACCAAAATTTTTTCTTCGAATATAAAAATCAAATTACAATATAGATAAAAAAAATACTTTAGATTTTTTTTTCTTTAAACTAAGGAATGAAAGAAAAAAATAAAATAAGAAATAAGAAACTCAAATAATTATAATAAAAGAAGTCAAAATAGACCTTGAACTTTGAAAGAAGTATCATAATATACCCCTAAATAATTTTTTACAAAAATTAAAAGTAAAAAATATAAATTTTAAACTAATTTTTTGAATTCCGTTAAATGGAGGGTATATGTGAGCTCATTTTGTAACGGTAGGGATATATGGGAACCATTTGTATAATGGTAAGGGCATATATGTGCCACTTTCATAACGAGGGGTATATCAGCTCCAAATGACAAAGTTGAGGGGTATATCAGACCCTTTTTCCTTATCACTAAATAAATGCATAAAATATTAATATTGAAACTAAATATTTAAAAACATAAATAATAAGACTAATTTAATAAAATAAGCCTCTAATAAAAGGCTAAAACTAAAAGTTGAAAAATATACGAGAAATAAAGATAATTTATTTTAAAATACGATAAATGAAAAAAAAAGAATTTTCATAGAAAATTTTCATAATAATAATAATAATAATAATAATCATCGTACAATCATATTTTCTATGCCAATAATATATAATTTAATAATATGTGTTCTGTTATAAAATCAAGCTCATAAGAATATAATTATAAAGAGAAGAAGACAAGAGAAGTAGATAGAAGAAGAGGAATTTTCTTCTTATTCAAGTGTATATTACAATGGTGAATGATATCTCTATTTATAGGTAGAGAAATCAACCAAAAGGTCACTATGTTTAATAGATACATTTCTATCCCAAAAAGATTCATCACCTTGGGAATATATATCCATGGCAAGGATAAGTTTATGATAAGCTTAATGGACAACCCACTTAATTTAATGTATTTATAACATGTTCCACTATTTAATTTATATATAATTTTACTTGCATTTTATTAGAGGTTTATTTTATTAAATTAGTCTTATTAGTTAGGTTTTAAAATATTAAGTTTGCATATTAATAATATGTGTTCCACTATTTAATTTATATATAAATTACTTGCATTTTATTAGAGGTTTATTTGATTAAATTAGTCTTATTAGCTAAGTTTTAAAACATTAAGTTTGAATATCAATATCTTATGCATTTATTTAGTGATAAAATAATATTAAAAAATAATATATATTTTTTATTGATAAAATATATAAGAGAAAATATTTTTTATGGTAAGCAAAAATAAAAATGAGGCAGTAATAAAATTGGTTTCAAAATAGATATTAGTAAGAAGATAAAAAATGAAACAACACATGAAAGAGATGTAGCGTGGACCCCAAATGCACATTTATTTAATATTTTATTAATATATTTAATGGAATGTAGCGTGGAATCCATATTTTCTCTTTAACTTTTCAATCAAAACTTGTATTCTCTCTTCTTTGATATTTTTAACAAATTTAAAGGATAAATTGGGCCTCACAAATTCATGTGTTAAAATGTGAGTGGATCCTATACAGCTATTGTTAGTTGTACCTCACTCAAAATAAAAAATTTCATTAAAAATAGTCACAATTGAGAATGTCACTTCACTGAATTTAATTTTACGATTACCTTTTAAGTTGAGTTGAGTTTAAACATTTACTTCTTGTACTTTACGTGTGGTTATTTTTCCTGTGATTAGTTGGATTCCTTTGAGCTTATTGCATCATTTCTTACTCCCTCACTTCACTACTTCAGCTTTAGGAGTATGGTTAAGAGTTAAGAGTAAAAGTGCAAAATTAAGTAGAAATAGATGGAAACTAAGGGGTCGTTTGATAGGGAGTATTGAGGAAAATAGTTTAAATTTTAAGTGTAGTATTATTTAATACTATGTTTGGTAGGAATTTTGGATCAATCTATGGATTAGTTATATATTCTACAGGTATTAAAGAGTGTATAACTAATACCTTCAATTTGGTGGTATTAGTTTAATACCATGACACTAATTTAAGTAAAGACAAAAATACCCCCTCAAATCCTTTTAATCATTTTGTTTGTTTTCTTGATTTCATATTTTATATTTATACTAATAAATTTATTTAAATAAATTGCAAATTTTATTATTTAGATATAACTTTTTGTTTCTAAAACATGAGTTATTTAATATACTTGTTATTAATATAAAATATGATACTTCGATTAATATGCTAATGTTGATGTATGAATTCAAAAAACAATTCATAAGTCAAATATTGTCTCTTAATGGAAGTCCCTTAAACATTACACAAATAGTCTAAAACAAAAGCATATATACATATATATATATATATATATATATATATATATATATATAAAATATCTCGAGTATAAAAATAGTTTAATTACTTTTGCGATATCTATTGTTTATTTTTATTTTATTTTATGATAAAGAGTTTTTTTAAAAATTTATTGATACAAAAAAAAGTTCAATAAATTTTCTCTATAAATTATTATAGTTGTGTGACCTTCTGAGATATTAACTCCAATATATTAAGATGACAATTATTTACTCTCAAATAATTTAAGTGAGAAAATAGTGAACATGACAATAAAAATTTTATTCTCCTGACTAGTTAAAAATACTATAAAAAATAATATTATCAATCAATTATCTACCTTGACCCAATTATATGAAATAGAAAAATCTCAGAACAACTCAACGGTATAATTGGAAAGATATTTTTTTTTGTAGAGTTTTAAATCGCACACAAAACTAGTTATAAAACAAAGAATCAAACACTTGATAATAATAATTCATGCATTACTAACCTTTATATTACTGATCTCTGCATTATTGATCTTTGTACCAAACGACCCCTAAATGTATTATGATGATATTTGTTTTTTCAATCCTAATTTGTTATGCCCATACAAAATTATTTGACTTTCCATTACTGTTACAAAGGCACGTCTTTCTCTTTACACTATTCGTTGTTGATGTACAAATAAGATATGTATATGTGTTACTAATTTCTTGTCACTATGAATTTTTGCTACATTTTATTTTTATGCCTTGTGGTATTATGGTGTTCCTTTGTTTTGTGAATGTTGTTAGATTTTCATTTTTGGATATGGAAAATGCACAAGTACCCCCCTCAACCTATGACCGAAATCCCAGAGACACACTTATATTATACTAAGATCCTATTACCCCTGAACTTATTTTATAAGTAATTTTCTACCCCTTTTTAGCCTATGTGGCACTAGTTTGAAAAAATTAAGTCAACCATCCTTGGCCCCACAAGATAATGTCACGTAGGTCGAAAAGGGGTAAAAAATTACTACTAAAATAAGTTCAGGAGGGTAATGGGACCTTAGTATAGTATAAATGTGTCTCTAAGATTTCGGACATAGGTTGAGGGGATACTTGGACATTATCCCTTTTTGGATATACTTTCAGAATTTTAGGTAAGCATCATCCATTTTTTTCATTCTAATTTTTGGATATACTAACATGTTTGTTCTTTTTCTTGGTATAGGAATTTATAAAAGTAACTTGATCATCAACAAAGAAAAAAAGTTGATTGTCGAATAATGGTTGAAGAAGAAAAGTTTTGAGATTTTTTTCTAAAATTTATTATTATTATTATTATTATTATTATTATTTTGTCTTATAATTTTAATAATTTCTAAATAAAAATATTGCTTTCAGTCGCTTTAAAACGTGTGTGGTCTTACATTTGTCCAACTCAACCATTTTAATGTCGTATAAGCTTGGTCAATAATCAGAGTGGTTTAGAAAATAGAGTTTAATCGAGTTTAAGGGTTCATTTGGCAATGTAATAAGTAGAAGGATTCAACTGACAAACGGAGCCAAGTAGAAAGGTTTATTGCGCCATTACTTTATATGTTCATCAATTCCTATATTTTGGGGATGAATTTCTACCTATGATTTGGATAATATGGTATACTTTTGAGGTTCATTTTCATATACTATATTAATTAGAAATAATATTGTCACTACAATAATTAGAATCAAACGTTGTCCATACATGACAAGTCCGAGAGATACATACATACATACAACATTCAAGAAACTCGATGGTGAATTGGTCATGACTACCATTACACACAAAATTAATTATGTAGGCTGGAATTGCATAAAGAAACCAATGCTCATTTATATGCTTGTTTGTTATTTATTAATGGAAAAATATTGTCTATAATCAGATTATGATTTAGTATGCTGAAAGATCCATTTATGTTAATTGATCAAACACTCCTAAGTAGGTGTTGGCATGTCGATAAAAAAATAATTTGTGTTTATTATGGTTTTCGTTTGCAAACTCTATCTATTGATCACCTTTAAATGCTGCCTTTTCAGAATGTTGAAATGAACCACAAAAGAATGGATTTTCTTGCCTTGGTGATAAATGTAATGTGTGGAAATTTTTTATGCAAGTAGTGCAAGTGAAAACAAACTCCTATATATACCTCTAGAATATATACATTGAAAGTTTTATTTGTTACACTTTATTATGATATTATAGTATTTGCTCTATTTATTATGTTTAATTATTGCACAGATAGAATTTCAAAGACATATCACAAATTAAGTTGTTAAGACTTCTTGTGTGTTGATTTGATAATAGTTTACATGCATCATCGTTTCACGTCTGCAATTTCATATTCATATTATACAAGATTGATAAAAAAAAAACTCTCAACTTTCTTACAATTCAAATGTAATTAAAAAATTAATGATAATAAATGCAAATAATAATATTGACAATATATGTTAAAGGTATTTAATTAAGTCTCTACCTTATATAGATGTGGCATATATTGACAAAATATATGTTTTAGTTAGTCGTATACAAAAAATAAGGAAAAGTAGAGTTAATTCTATATTTAAAAAGATTTCCAAGATTACCCAAATTTGTATTTTTGTAATTGAATCAAATATTCCATATTTGGCTTTAGTCCACACTTGTTACTTTATATAAAATCAGTTTCCATGTTGAAAAAAATGTATATATAAATTTCTTTTGGCCAATATTATTCATCAATAAGAGAAGAATGGTGACCAGTTTTCTGTTGTATTTTGTTTGTTTTCTGATTTTTGTTACAACAGAAGGTCTCCTTGTTAATATCACTATACTTGAAAGTGCCGTTGCAAAAGGAGCTGGTGATTTTCCTTTCCTTTTTTCTCTTTTAAATCGATTTTTGTGGGCGAAGAAAGTTTCTGGATTTGGACATGGAATGTGTATCTAACTTTTTACGAAACACAAATAACAATTTTGAATGTTGTGTTTATTATAGTTTGCTTGGATGGAACTCCACCAGCGTACCATCTTGATAGAGGATCAGGCTCAGGAGTGAATAGTTGGGTAATATCACTTGAGGTTAGTTTTTTTTTTTTTTGAATTAATTAAAACTCCTTTTTAAAACTAAATTAAATCTCTAACAACTTATTAATTTAAAGGGAGGTGGATGGTGCCAAAATGTTACTTCTTGTCTTACAAGAAAGAATACCAGGTTGGGATCTAGTGCAAAAATGGATCACCAACTTCCTTTCTCTGGGATGATGAGTAATGATCCCAAATTTAATCCAGGTAACTAATCTTATATTTCTATATTTTACATATTTCATTGATAGAGTACTGTACGCAAATCGTATATTGTTTAATATGCATCACTTTATAAAATTGTTTTCTATCGATAAAGTTTTTAAGTACTCTATGCTCACTAGATAAGTAGAATTACACGAGTTGATTACGAAAATAATGTATTTTTCTGATGGAATTATATATAGAGATTTGATTAATTAATACAATTTTGAAAATTGTAGAATTTCATAGTTGGAACAGAGTTTCCGTTAGATATTGTGATGGCGGATCCTTTACGGGAGATGTTGAAGCAATTGATCCTGTAAGTCATATTTTGAATACTATATTAATTCTTCAGAGCTCCCAAGTTTTTATTTTTTTTACAATAAATAAATTAAAACTTCAATTTTGACAGGCTACAAGACTTCATTATAGAGGGGCAAGGATATTCAAAGCTATTATGGAGGAATTGTTGGCCCAAGGAATGAAAAAATCTCAAAATGTACAAGTCATATACATATATGTTATTTATTGAATTCACTTTTTTATGGTTACATGCATATTCATGTATAGCATAACTATTTTAAAGTGCTAAAGTTTTACAACATTATTGCTATAGTGATTTATTCTCGAATAAAAATCAATTATCTTTTTATTTTTGAATGTTAGGCTATACTTTCTGGATGTTCAGCGGGAGGATTGGCAACAATTTTGCATTGCGATAATTTCAGAATGTTATTACCAAATAATGTTAAAGTTAAATGCTTTTCTGATGCTGGTTATTTTATTCACCGGTAATTATTCTTGTTTCTCAGTTCTCATTGATATATTTGTAATTCAATTATAGTTACTATTCATTTAATTCTTCATAGTATTAACAAATTAATGTGTGTTATGTCTAGCAACGATATTTCAGGGAAACCGTACATTGAACAGTACTTCAATGATGTTGTCACTTTACATGTACGTCTCTCTCCACATTTTCTTTTTCTTCAAATAAGTCTTTGGTAAAAAAAATATATGTCAATTATTAATCATTATTTAATAATTTTCTCTTAAAAATTGAATACTACAAAAAAAAAAGAATACATTTGAACTTATTTTGGTCTTGAATGCTAAGTTGACACTTATTTTGGAACAAATAGAATATTATTTTGAAAAATGTATTCTTTTCTTACATTTTATTTTATTTTTAATTTTAGGGCTCAGCCAAAAGTTTGCCTTCGTCATGTACTTCAAAGTTGAAACCAGGCTTGGTAAGTGTAGTATAATATCAAGAAGTAAAACATCCAACATGTTTTTTCAATCGAGCTCATCGCATGGGACGGACGTCTCAAATGAGAGTTGGAATTTAAAATCTACTATTTAAATGGTGCAGTGCTTTTTTCCAGAAAATGTGGCTCAACAAATTAAAACGCCACTTTTCATCATAAATGCAGCGTATGATCATTGGCAAGTGAGTATGTTAGATTTTTAGTACCATTTATTTTGTGAATGGTATTTGATATATTAATCTTTGAATTAAGGTAAGAAACATTTTGGTGGCTCCTGGTAGTGATCCTAAGGGTGCCTGGACAAGCTGCAAAGCTAATATAAAAAATTGTACACCAAATCAGCTCAAAATACTTCAAGGTGAGTAGTATTTATTCGTCAATATAATATAATACCCATCCCATGAACACTAGGTGACACAGAGTAATAATTTTTGAACAATATTTTTTATATAGGTTTCAGAAAGGATTTTTTAAAGGCATTGGATGGGCTAGGCCCATCTTCAACAAGAGGATATTACATCAACTCTTGCTTTTCACATTGCCAATCTCAACAACAAGCCTATTGGTTTGGCCTCAATTCACCTAGATTATTCAACAAGGTAGTACTAATTGGAGTAGTAGATGATTTATCTATAAGTTCACTCCAATTCAGAATATTAAAGTCGTCGTTTTGTTTTGTTACAGACTATAGCTGAAGCAGTAAGAGATTGGTTTTTGGAGACAGATCAATATCGACATATTGATTGCCCTTATCCTTGTGACAAAACATGTGTTGTAGACACTGATATAACTACTTCACAATACAAGTTATCCTGGGATTAGTTATGTTGGAATAATAAGTTATGCTACTCATGGATAGCGGGGGCAGAGTTGATAAACACCAGTCATTGGTGATTAGCAATGAATAGTGAAAGTACATCTCTACAAAAATCTTGTATGAATAACATTTAAATGATTCTCTTTAGATTTCTGTTATAAATCTTCATTTATATTTATTTGAAATCTTAGTCGTTATAGAATAAAAATAAAAAGACCTAATGATTGAGATTTAAATGTTTAAACTTTAAAGTTAATGCCTAAAACAGACACTTAATAATTGAAATATAAATAACTAAGATCAAGATCTTCATTAGTGTATAATATGAAGTCATAGCGGCCTTATAGATTCACTTATAGTCATACATGACATACTATGACCAACACATCAAGCAGTAGTTCAAAAAGAGAGTTTGATTGTGTCTGAAATGCGAGAAACAAAGAGCTTTCTTTAACTAATCCTTGAATCATTGACAAAGAGGAAAGTTGAGGTCCAAAGCAGAGATATTATAGTCAAGACGCTACAAAATGCATTAGGAGAAAAGAAGTATTTGCTTGTCCTGGATAGTTTGTGGCGTGTTGACTCTACATCATGGCATGAGCTCATTGCCACCTTGAGAGGAATCAATACATCTTGAGAAAACTGCATTCTCGTGACTACTCATATTAAACAAGTGGCATCCATAGTATCAGTACATCTTCATATGTTGGGAAGATTGATTGGCAAGATCATTGTTGGTCCATTTTCAAACCAAGAGCATTTGTTGATGGGGAAATTCCAGAGGAAGTAGTGAGCATGAGAAAAAGGATTGTTGAAATGTGTCAAGGTCTACCATTGGCTGCAAATGTATTGGGAGATCTCTTATGCAACAAGGAAAAACATGAATGGGAGGTGATTCTTGACGACAACTCCCGTGTTGCAGGTTAATATGATAACGGGAAAATAGCTTAAAGAAAATCCTAAAACTCATCTATGATTATCTACATCTCCACATCTGAAAAAGTGTTTTGCTTACTTTGCCATTTTTCCAAAAGATTTTGAGTTTGAAAAGGATCAACAAAATCCAATTCTGGATGGCAGAAGGTTTTCTCCGTCCATGTCAAGAGGCCCCTGTGATGGAAGACGTTGGGAACAAGTTTTTTCAACTTTTATTGCAAAATTCATTGCTGCAAGATGTTAAGCTAGATGAGCAAGAAAATCTAACACATTGTAAGATGCATGATTTGGCTAGAGATATTTTAAAATCTAAACTATTTGATCCAAAGAGCATTGGAGGAGAAAATTTTTCTCAACTTCAATACTTTGGATGAGACTCACCAAGGAATCAAATAGATAAAGATAAATGAGCCAGAACGTTTGTGCAAACTGTCCTGGAGAAGCAATTATATATCTGAAGATATACTATTGAGCTTTAAGTTCTTGGGAGTTTTCAATTTGTCCAGTTCAGGAATCAAGGTGTTGTCAGCCAAAATTGGCTAATATACTTGAGATATCTTGATCTCTCCGACACCATGATCAAAGTCTTGCTCAAATCCATTTGCAAGCTCTACAATTTGCAAACATTTAGAATCAACGACTGTATTCACTCAAGAAGCTTCCAGAAGATATGGCAAATATGATAATTTTGCGACATATATATTACAACTATCATTACCAATCAAATCTTTAATTTGAGGTTTGGGGTTCAAATTTTATTGATCAGTTTCAGATGCCACTTAATATGGGGCAATTGACAAGTCTTCAGACGCTGCCATTTTTCTACCTAGGCGTAAAGAAAGGACATCAAATAGAAGAATTAGGTCGTTTGGAAAATCTTAGAGGTGAATTGACAATCAAACATCTCCAATTAGTCGTAAATAAAGAAGAGACTCGAACAACATATTTATAGGAGAAACCAAATATCTACAAGCTGGCATATTTATTGTCCCATGATGAATCACAAGACTGCGAGATCAATGATGAGCATGTGTTAGATGGTCTTCAACCGCACCCAAACTTGAAAACCTTAGCAGTAGTGAACTATTTAGGAACTAAATTTCCTTCATGGTCCCGTGAAGGATTGCTACCAAATTTAGTGTGTTGAAATTAAATGGTTGCAAGAGGTGCAAAGATATTCCATCGCTTGGCCATTTGAAGTTCCTTCGGCATCTTGAGCTGATAGGATTCCTTGAATTGGAATCCATCGGACTGAAATTTTATGGTGTTGATGTTAATGATAATGGATCAAGCAACAATAATCGTAATATCCAAGTGTTCCCATCATTGAAAGAACTAGTGTTGAGGAACATGCGTAACCTTATTGAGTGGAAGGGAGATGAAGTTGAAGATTACAAAGTGTCCATTGTTAAAAATTACTCCAAGTCAATTTGAAATCCTCCGTGAACTAAGCATTGAAGGAGTTGACAGTGAAATGCCATTGTTGAACTTGTGTAGGTGTGGGGACACTTGCACTGGGATTCTCTTCCCTCCTATCAGTTTATGCAGCTTTTTGACCTTATAGTGATCCGAATACATGGATTCGGAATTGAGGCTCTTCCTCGTACTTCACAACCTTACATCTCTTGAAAGATTTAACACTAGAGAGGTGCAAACGGCTACAACATGTAGATTTCTCAGATGTCAGGCCCAAATTACGGTATGTGGTGATCCGTGATTGTCCATACATGGTTAGAAGTTGTCTCGGATGGGCTTGGAAACCTTGTTCCTTTGCGAGAGTTACGTTTTTGGAACTGCGAAAAACTAGAGAATCTACCATCCAGAGATGTCATGCTACGCCTCACTAAATTACGGAACCTGCGAATTAGTGGCTGCCCACAGTTAGAAGAAAGTTGCATCAAGGAGTGGCCCAAACTCCCAGTGGTCCAACATTTCCCATATTCCAAAAATTGAAATAGGCAGGAGGAGTATGCAGGACAGAGGTAAGTCTCGGTTACTAATATTATTTTCCATGAATTCCTGAAAAGAAGTTCCGCGTGTAATTTAATATTGCAAATATTTTGACATTAAAAAAATACAAAATTGTGGATTAGTTGCATCTGTGTTATTGCTTTCAACATTCTACTTGTCCACTTCAACTGAATTGTTCAAGTATGGTATAATCTTGACATGATTTAATCATGAAATATATGTTCATGCTAGAACTAGCCAAATCTCATGAGCAGCAGGCAATCGCGTTAGGTAAATTTTCATTTTAGAATCAAGTCAGAATCCCATGATATGATTTAATCATGAAATTTGTGATTTTCGCATTCCTTTTTTCTCATAATATAATTTTACTGTTTGACGAGGTTTGTTATGTTTCAAGGATAAACCAACACATTTATTTTGTATGAAGAACAAAATCTTCAGCTATAGACTCTGAACACTTTCACGAGTATTTGGGTTTCCAAGACCTGAAGTCTAACATCAAAAATGTTAGGAAGAGATGCATTATAATTAGTTCGATTGATTTGGTGCTTCTTTCCATATAATTCTTCTTTCCTTTCTCATTTTGCCATGACTTGATCAGTCCATATAATCCAGTGGTTCACATTGATATGATAGCGGTTGCAAATTTAGCCCTCGATCTTCACTCATACAATAAATTAGATCAACTGTACCATTATTGTTAAGATCTCGTAGAAATTATAACTTCACATTAATGTGCTTGCTTCTTCCATGTATTACTGAATTCTTGGATAGTTGTATTGCTTAACCGTTCACAAAAATCTTGCTGGTAGCTACTGGCTGCTTTAATTTCAACTCCTCCGCAAGTCTCCTCAACCAAATCGTTGATAGGCACAAGCAGTCGTAGCAACAGACTCGGCTTTCATTGTACACAAAGTAACAAATGATTGCTTCTTATATAGCAGCGACCCGAACATAAAACCATAATCACTACAACAAAAACAACTTTTAGCGACAATAAGTATTTTGACATTAATAAATAGTGTTAAAGTCTTTATCGGTATTAGTTATGTGTCATTAGAAGCAATGTCGCTCGAGGCTAAGAGTGTTCTTTATAATATGTATTAAGATTGTACTATAAATGAATTTAAAATGATCAAGTGAAAAAAAAAGTTATTGCTATAAATGATAAATCCGTAGCGGCCTTCCCTTGACCTACCAGTATTCCAGCACACAAGTGCTCAATCCTATGCATTTAAAGCATCATGTTCAGAGACGCGCTCACCTGTTAAATTGAAATCACGTCCAACATAACCATTGTAACACAAGAATCATAACCATGAATAACAGGGACATTCAGACATTGGAATACATCTGGATTATCTTGAACTTGAATGGAACTAGTAATCAATTCCCTACATGGAAAGTGATACATAGTGATGGACACCTGTAACAGAGTTAGTTTTGGCATCCATTCAAGTAATACTGCAAAAGGAAAAAGATCAAGTTTTAATCATACTTGTTTTCAACCAATAGTCATGGAAGGCAGAGATTAGGATCTTCTTCATCTGAATCAAACTCTACCTGCAACAAGTCAAAGGTGCAACCCCTATTAGTTTTATATGGACCTTATCATAAAAACATTTACTTTGACGGAGAAAATTGATTTTTTATAAAAAAATAATCCATGTGATAAACCTAGTCATAGTTCGAAGAAAAATTGTTGCTTTGTTGTAAGAAACAGCAAGAGAAGGGTTCCACTACTTGGTTCTGTTTTTCAAATGAAAAACTCACATTTTCATCCTTAAACCACTTCCCATGGCCATCACGCTTCCAGCCAGCAGATGTGAACTTAAGCTCCCTTTCTCGTCGTTCCTGGTTGTATGCCTGAGATATGATAGTTTGATTTGTTGTCACTCCGATCTGAACACACTGACTACTTCTTTGATTAGCTAGAACACTTGAAGTATCAACCTTGGTACATTTGATCTCATCCCCTTGAGAAGCACTACTTTGTGCCAAATTTTGATGAAGTACATAAGAAGCAGCTTTCCTTGTGCATCCAATCAATGGTTTGCTTGCTGATCTACATAACTGGCTGGATGTCAAGGTTTTCGAGGTGGCAGTATCACATTCTGACAAGGCTATTCTCTTGTTTATCTCATCTTGCCTCCCTAATTCTCTTTCTCTAAGCCTTGTCTCTTCTGCTCGATGGCTTGAACCTTTGACATGTACCTACAGAAGCTTTCTGATTATCAGGGTAATTGTCACAGAAGAGAAGAACAAGCATCCCGAAGTTGAGTATTTTAACATGAGAATTTTATTTTTTATCAACTAACAAAATGATAAATGATTAAAGTACATCTATCAATGAACATAACTGCATATTGATCCAGATTTTGGAAAATCGTAAGAATGGATGATGTGTGTCAGTATAGGATGTCTATCAATTAAACACAGAACTTCACTAGTCGAAGACACTGATCCAAGGAAGTATATGTCTTTCATCAACTGGGGAACAGTAAAAAATCTGAACAGAACCTAGTCAATTTTTCTTTCTTTGTTTGCAAGCAGGAAGCACCTTAGAAGAGCGTGTGGCATGATTAAGATAGTCATACTCTACCTATCTTCCATGGCTCACTTGGACCTAACAAAAATTCTTTGTCCAAAGAAGCTGCTTCTGATAATTGGGAATTTACAAGGAAGAAGATGGTAGGAGAACAAGCATCACCAGAAGTGAAGTACTATAATATGAGAATTATCCTAATACATCATCTTACAATGAACATATGACATATATGTTGTATTCATGCATTGAAAAATTGTAATATGCATGCACATTAAGTCTACAGTTTGTAGGCCGATTAATCATAAAACTTCACTAACTAAAAGTATCTGGTCCAAAGAAATAGGGGTTCTTCCTATTAATCCACTCAAACATGTTCTTCTACCATTGAGAGTAAGAAAAGAAAAAGATTTTTGTGATGTTGGCAATAAGGTGCTTTCGGATGAATGGATGAAACTTTTTTTCGTTGGGAAAAACGCAGACCTTAAAATATTTACAGTCAAAATAACAACATCAACATTTTTTACGTGAAAACCCTACTAAATAATGGAAAAACCATGGACCAAGAGGAACAATTAATGTCACTATAGTAAGGAATTTTACACAAGATAGTCACGAGTACAATACTCAAAGTGACTACTACACACTATTACACTCAAAAGAAATAACCTCTTTTGATTTCCCAACTTACTAAAATATCGGTTACATTCTATTTTTCCTTCACGGGCTATTTTCTATTTTATATTGTCACGACCCAAAACGAGTCGCGAGTGGCACCCACACTTATCCTACTACGTGAGCGAACCAACCAATCTAAACCCCAACATTTCAAACATAATAAACAGAAAAATAATGCGGAAGACTTAAAACTCATTACCGAAATCAATAACCAACTTCTAAAACTCAAAACTTATCATTATCCCCAAAATCTGGAAGTCATCATCACAAGAACATCTATCCTCAAATTACTAAGTCTAAGAGAATCTAAGAAACTAAAATAACTAAAACGATAGTCCATGCCAGAACTTTAAGGCGTCAAGACGCGAAGAAGAAGAGCCAGTCCAAGCTAGAAACAATAGCTCACCCTGAAATCTGACGTGATGAAGACTGGCTAGAGTTGCGATTGAGTTGAGAACGACGGTATGTTTGCTGCACTCCACAATTATCAAAAGAAAACATACAAGTAGGGGTCAGTACAAAACACGAGTACTAAGTAGATATCATCGGCCAACTCAAAATAGAAAGCAATATATATCAGATAATATCATAACATCAACTACAATACTCAACAGGTAGCAACAACAAGTACAAGAGTCATTGATAATAACACCAAGTACACCCATGAGGACACAAGCCTACATACCATACTCATTTGGGAAATAGGTTCATTAAATTGAGTACATTAACCTCATTCAAGATTCATTCTTTTTACTATCCTGGTGTCGGAACGTAATAGTCCGATCTCTCCAATACTACGTGTCGGTTCGTGACACCCGATCCCCCTAATACTACGTGTCGGTTCGTGACACTCGATCCCCCTAATACTACGTGTCGGTTCGTGACACCCGATCCATTAACACTACGTGTCGGTTCGTGACACCCGATCCATTAACACTACGTGTCGGTTCGTGACACCCGATCCCCTAATCTCATTCTTTTAGTTCATCAAGCCTTCTTTTATATCAAGGCATCATCATTAACAAAGAGGGTTTTAGGTTTAAGCCTCACAACCTTATCTTTCCAACCCATTACAATTTCATAATCACATCATGCAAGCACACAATTAAGCATATAGAAGACTTTACAATACTGCCCAACACATATCATTCGCTATTAAGAGTTTACTATGAAATAGCATAAAAACCATAACCTACCTCCACCGAAGAATCGTGATCAAGCAATCTACTTTCCCACAGCTGCGTTCTTCTCTTTCTCTCGCTCGTTCTCTCTTCCTCTTTCTGATTTTTTCTTATTCAAACTCTTTTTCTTTTACCCTAATTACCATATAATTAAGTGTAAAAGATGGTAAAAGTAATCCACTATTTATTCTAAGGTTATCTCCTTTAACCCCAAGTAATTGAATTATTAACATTCAACCACTAACTTTATAATTATAAGCAGGAATAGTCCAAAACGCCCCTTACAATATTTAATAAAAATCTGACCCCAACAGGGTTACGCAGCCTGTGACGGCCCGTCGTGCCTGCGACGGTCCGTCCTGCTGCTTCCGTCACAAAGTTCAGAGACTCAATTCATTAAAGAGTCTGTGACGGTCTGTCGTGCCCACGACGGTCCGTCCTGCCATGTCGTCGCGAAGTTCAGAGAGTTGTTCTCAGTACCCAAATTTCCAGAATCTCAGTGTTTTGGAACGAGACCCCCTCGACGGTCCGTCGTGCCCATGACGATCCATCGTGAGGTCCGTCGACTCAGACAGTTATTACCAAAAATAAACTCTACAACTCAAAACGACTAAACAGGTCGTTACATCTATAGTCTCTGAAATACCTCACTTTGCTCTCTATTTGGGTGTACTTATGAGAGAGCAACAACTTTCAATTTGTACAAAAGATTGCCAACCATTTAGAAGGCTTGGTTACTTGAAATTTGCACCTGCAAATTTCAACATTTGCACTGACCACTCAAGACACCTTTTAAACATTTATCGTCAATCAAATTTTTCCAGATCTTTCTAACCTTTGACATTAAGGAAAAGAAAAAAATAATCCAAGTAATTTAGCGCATGGAGATGGACCCCACAATCTCCCCCTCCAGTCTCATACATATCTCCATCTTCTTAGAGAGAGGTCAAGCAGACAAGTTCTTTGGATAACTCAAGCTTGTCTTTTGGTATTATCTTGGTCAGCATATCTATATAATTTTCACTTGTGTGGATCTTGTTGACATGAAATGATTCACTCTCCACTTGTTCACAAATCCAATGATATCTCATATTGATGTGTTTTGTCCTTGCATGATACATGAAATTCTTGCTTAAATCTATTGCACTTTTGACTCTAACAATAAACAATATACTCCATATGTTGCAATCGGTGTTTTGGAAGGAATCGCTTAGAGCCATATCATCTCTTTGTCAGCTTTAGCAACACACTTCTACAACTTTCACTTTCATGATATAGCTCCCTCGAAAAAGTAAACAAATATCTAATAGTTGATTTTCTTTTACCAAGATAGGATTTGATGCTCCAAAACAGTAGCATTCATCTGAGGTTGAAAAAGAGAGCATGGTTAGATTTCCATATTCATCCATCTCATAAGTTAATGGTATGCACTAGACTTGATATTGCTCACGCAGTTGGTGTTATCACTAGCTTTCTCAACAATCCCAAGAAAGAGCATTGGGAAATTGTGAAGTAGATATTCAGGTATCTAAGAGAAAGATCGGATGGATGTTTGTGTTTTCGAGCATCAAATTCAATCTTGAGGGGCTATACAAATGTTGATATGGTATGTGACCTTGATAACAGAAAATCTACTACGCAGTAGATATTTGTTCACATTTTTTTCAAGGGGATCTATATCATGACAATCAAAATTGCAGAATTGTGTTGCACTGTTTACAACTAAAACAAAGTATATTGCAACTACTGAAGCATACAAAGAGATGATCTGACTCCAGTAATCCCTTCAAGAACTTGGATTTCAACAGATGAAGTATTTGTCTATTGTGGCAGTCAAAGTGCAATAGATTTGAGCAAGAATTTCATGTACCATACAAGGAAAAAACACACCAATGTGAGATACCATTGGATTCGTTAGCAAATGGAGAGTGAACCATTTCACATAAAAAAGATCGATACAAGTGAAAATCCTACGGATATGCTGACCAAGGTGATAACTGATACCAAAAGACAAGTTCAGCTTATGCAAAGAACCTTTCAACATGAGTTCTCCCTAAGAAGATGGAGATAGCTCTTTCTAGTGCATGACATTGGAGGAGGAGATTGTGGGGTTCATCTGCGTGTGCTAATTTACTTGGCTTATTTTTCTTTTCCTTCATGTCAAATGTCAGCAAGTTGTTGAGTGCACAACGCATATGTTGAAATTTGCAACAACAAATTTCAAGTAAACAAGCCTTTTGGCTGGCTGAAATGATGGACAGTTTTTTCTATAATTAGAGAGCCTCTGCTCTTTCATAAGCACATCAAAATGGAGAGAAAAACATTAGAGAGCAAAGAAAGGTATACCATAGATTAGAGAATAAAATAGTTTGCGAAGAAAAATAGAGTGTGACAATATTTTAGAAAGGTGAAAATCAAAAGTGGGTTATTTCGTTTGATTATGTAGTTAGTTATTTGGAATATTGCACTCATGACTATCCAATGTAAAATTCTTTACTATAGTGATATCAGTTGCTCCTCTTGGTCCGTCGTTTTTCCCTTATTTAAAAGGGTTGGTGTCATTATTTTCCCATTATTTTGACTATGAATACTTTTGTGTTAGTCCGCGTTTTCCCGACATTTTTTCCATCAAAACACATCCTTAGGCCACTCAAGTACAGTAAAAAAAAGAAGGAAACAATTTGGAAATCATCCTTCTTTAGTAAAGCTAAAAAGAACCATTGACAAGGCAAATGTTCATATCTCCAACTAACTAGGATTTCCAGAAATCTGATGCAAAAACATCCTCTACTAAATTTACATGTCCACAAATTAACATTATCAGTGAAGTGATGTAACCCCTATTAAACAAGCTCTACATAATCTAAATTCAACTTTCTATTAACCACTGGCTAATCTGAAAGCTTCTCCTTCCAAGAAAATTGTAATGGAGGGACGTTGAAAAACAATGAGAAGCAGTACATACTCTCTTCTTCTCAACGAAAACTACCAGCATGCATGAGGTAACTAAAACTTGTCTTACTCTTTAGCGGCTTAAATTTGTACTTTAAATTCGTACAACAGTTGAATGACCTGTTAAGATTGTGTTGTTCATTGGGAATTTAAGAAGGGAGAACATATATTGAACAATACCGTTTATGCCCAAAAGGTATGAAGTTAGAATAATCTATTGCAAAGTTGATTCACTCTCCTACTATTTCATCTCATATTTGGTTTCAAATTTTTTATAAAGTACTTTAAAAAAAAGTCATCCACATCAATTTAAAGTTGGTCCATCAAATTGTAAAGCACATGAGGTTAAATTTCGATTTCTTTAAAAGTTCCTAAATGAACCTAATTCATTCTAATTTCATCTAAGGAGTTATCATTGTTATAATTGTTGACTACATGCAAATCCATATAGTAGTTTTGGCAATCTTAATTTCTTAGTTGATTGGCTACTTGAACTTTCACACCTTGTTGTTGGTGAGGTTTAGATTCCCCCACTTTGCAATCCCCTCCCTCATTTTCCATACTTCACCTACCACTCAAAACAGTTGATGGAAGATCAATTTTCGTTAATTTCAGAAGATATGATAATGAAATGACCAAAATCAAAATTAAAAGATACAATCGGAGCAAAATTAGGTTTATGTTTTACGTACAGAGAGCATGAGGGGAGTGTCGAGGACCGGACGGTGAGAGCAAACGATGCAGACGAATTTACCGCTGGAGAGCTTCTTATAAGCAGAAGAATCGATGTTGTCAACCATCAATTCATCGACTCTTCTCTTCCTACATTGCGCTTCCCTCGCCCAGCTATCTCCTCCAAACACACTCATGGTTTCTTTATCCCTCCGTCTCCTCTATACTTCGCCGGAATCTATTAATCAACTCTCTTGAATGGATAACGTGAATAATGAATACTTACCGATACCGGAACCGAATCACCGGTAAGAATCCAATTTAAAGTGAAATGAAATGTGAGACCCGAAACACTGGCCCAAAATACTCCCTAAGATTCAAAGTAATCATTGTGCATTCGGTTTTATACTAATTAATTTGGATCTTTGAGTTTTTGATTTTGAAAACGAAAAATTGTATATATAATAACAAATTAATAACCTAAAATAAATGAAGTAGCTAGGGTTTGATTTAATTGTGCTCCATAGCAAACGTTTGCCAAAGTTTGTTAGGCGTCTCTCTCCCAAAAATCTCGCTCGCCACTCTCCCATTCTCGCTCGCCTCTCTCGCTTTATACACAGAAGTGTATAAATTCTGTTTCTGTTTTGTATAAAGCGAGAGAAAATTGTATATACACATGCAAAAATATATATCTTCGTGTTATACACTTAATTATACAATTTACAAATATTTTACTTCAATTCAATTGTAGACAAATGCAAATTTTATACAAATATTGCAGAGGAAAAGGCCAACGAATTATACAATTGCAGTTAAATACAATTTTCTCTAGTTTTATACAACAGAAGTGTATATATTGTGTTTCTGTTTTTGTATAAAGCGAGAGAAAAACATATATCTTGTTGATATACACTTATATATATGCAATATACATACATTTTAATTCGATTCAATTGTATGCAAAGCAAATTTTATAAAAATATAGTAGCGAATTATACAATTGGGCATTATACAATTGCAGTGAAATAGGATAGCGAATTATACAATTGTATATGTATAGCGAATTATACACTTTTGTGTTTGCTATGGAACGCAATTATGCAAACTTTGCTATAGCATACAAATATGAATTTTTTGTTTGCTATATGTGAAACTTGCCCTTTTAAATATAAGTAACTTTATCTGAATTAAAATAAATTTAGTTTGATTTGATTTTTTTCTTTTTTGCTTGGTTTTTTTATTGGTTAATTGGTTACGTCAATATATATATATATATATATATATATATATATATATATTATTGTGTTACGTCAATATATATATATATTATTGTGTCATTCTTCTTCTCTATTTTTATTTGTTTGTTATTTTGTACTAATTAATTCACGATATTTTTGCAATAATATTATTATGACACGTTAGTGGTTAGATGTAGACATTATTTCACACTAATATTAAGAGGTTGAATCTAAAACGTATTCGTAGTCAATCCTGACAAATTCCTTTTAAAATACACTCATTTTTTCTTACATTATGCTTATTGTAAAAAATCAGAGAGATTAAAGAAGTTTCTTCTATTGATCAAAATTGAGAGAGTTTACACAATGAGGATCAGACACTGCTTTCTGATATCTTGTAACTACCTTTCTAACAATATTAATAAACTAACTAATTATATTCTTATCATTCTTTACCTAAATAATTTCTTTTATACTATCTTCAATACTCTCTCTCTCAAGCTAGATGTATTGAAAACATTCAATCCTCCTAGCTTGCCCAACAAAAAATCATGTTGAGACCTCCTTAATGCTTTTGTCAACAAATCAGCATGCTGCTCCTTGGTATTTATATAACTTATCTTTATTAGTCCTTGATGCATTCTTTCTCTTATAAAATGACAATCGATTTCAATATGTTTTGTTCTCTCATGAAACACAGGATTAGCCGCTATTTGCATAGCTGCTTTGCTGTCATAATGTATTATAGTTGGTTCATGTACGTCCATCTTTAGTTCCTTGAACAAATTGGTCACCCAAACTATCTCAGCTGTTAATGCAGCCAGACTTATATATTCTGCTTCTGCAGAACTTCTAGAAACCGTATTCTGCTTCCTAGATTTCCATGCTATCAAAGACTTGTCATACTTCAGTATGTAGTCAATCACTGATCTCCTACTATTGAGATATGCAGCCCAGTCTGCATCACAGAATTCAGTAAGTTGTGCTTATTTATCAGAATTCGTGAATATTCCCAAACTTGGTCCTGCTTTAATGCATTTAACTACCTTTAATGCATTTAACTACCTTTAATGCTGCATTCCAATATTGGCTTTTTCATAAATTGACTTAGACACTGGACATAAAAAGCAATATCAGGCCTCGTATTTGTAAGATACAACTTCCCAATTAATCTTTGATATCTATTCATATCAGTAAATAACTCAGTTGTTTCATCCTGTTTAAAATCAACACTTATCATTTTCATGTTACACTCCAAAGGAGTTAATGATGGTCTACATCCTGACAGTCCAGCATCTAATATCAACTCCAATGCATATTTCCTTTGGTTCATAATGAATACCTTCTTTTGATCTACAGAACTCAATCCCCAAAAAATATCTCAATTCCCCAAAATCTTTGATTTTAAAATGATGGTGCAGGATCTGTTTGGTTTCTTGTATCAATGTATAATCATTTCCTGTAATCAACAATTCATCCATATATACTAATACTATCACTAGTGTTAATCCCTTCCTCTTTGTAAATAAAGCATAGTCCAAAAGACTTTGTGTAGATCCCGATGCCAACATAGCATCTGTAAGCTTTGTATTTCATTGTTTTGATGCTTGTTTAAGACCATATAATGATTTCATAAGTCTGCAAACCTTATGTTCCCCTTGACTTGTGAAACCTTTAGGCAACTCCACATAGACTTCTTCAAATAAATCTCCCTATAAGAAGGCATTAAAAACATCCATATGGAATATTTGCCAATTTTCAGCAGCTGTAATGGCAATAATGGATCTCACTGTGACCATTTTCACAACTGGTGAGAATGTCTGTTGATAATCAATTCCCTGCGTCTGACTATACCCTTTAGCCACAAGCCTAGCTTTGAACCTATCAACCTCTCCATTGGCCTTATACTTGATTTTGAACACCCATTTACACCCTATTGCTTTCTTTCCTGAACCCAAACTCATAACCTTCCAAGTACCATTACATAACTACTAGGTTTCATTGCTTCTACCCATCTCTGATCTTTCACAGCCATTTCATAAGTAGTAGGTTCATTGTCCGCAGACATTTCACTTAAATAAGCTTGGTAAGACACTGCAAAATTATCATAAGACATATATATGGCTAAAGAATATGGGTGCACTGAATCAATCACATGAGTTACATAATCCTTCATCCACACTGGTGGATGCACTGCTCTTTTGGATGAATTTCTGGGTACAACATTATATTGATCAATATGAACTTCAGTAGGGGTTAATGTGTATTGTTTGTTCATGATAATCAACAACCTCTTGGTTTATGTCATGACTTAACTCATTACCTCTACCGTCTTGAACTGGAATATCAATATCTACTTTCTCATCAGTAGATAGTAATCTAACTAGTGTGTCATCAGACTCAATAAATGACTCTGCAGGAAAGACTAGTACATGATGATCCTGCATATGATTGAATGGGAATATGTGTCCTTTGAATATAACATCTCTACAGACCAAAAATTTCTTCATCCTCATATCATACAAGAGATATCCCTTATGAGTTAGTGAATAGCCCATCATAACACATGCATCAGCTCTTGGGGAAAACTTATCATCCTTCATTGATCTAGTGTCATAACACAAATAACCAATAGTCCTTAGATGATCTAGGTGTGGTTTTCTTTTGTGAAAAATATTATAATGTGACTGCCCTTGCAGCACACTAGTGGGCATTCTATTAATCAAATACACAGCTGCTAACACACACTCACCCAAGAATTCAATAGTTAATTCCTGAAACCTAAGAGCTCTAACCACCTCAAGTATGTGTCTATGGTTTCTCTCCACAACTCCATATTATTCTGGAGTATGTGGACAACTACTCTCATGGACAATTCCCAAAGATGAAACAATTCATTACATTCTCTGTTAAAGAATTCTGTACCATCGTCTGATCTCACTCTTTTAACTTGCTTACTAAACTGAGTTTGAACTAGAGAAAAAAATGATTTCAAAGTAATAAGAACATCACTTTTGAATTTTAGTAAAAACAACCAAAACATTCTTGAATTATCATCCACAATAGTCAGAAAAAATCTAAAATCACTATGAGTAACAGTTTTATACGGTCCCCACACATCAAGATGTATTAAATCAAAGATATCATTTGTTCTAGATACACTCATTGGAAATGGAAGCTTAGTTTGCTTAGCTAAAGGACATATGGGACAGTTTTCACACACATCTTGATTAACATCTTTGTAAAGTTTCTTCAAGACTCTAAATAAAGGATGACCCATCGTATAATGCCATCTCAATGATTGTGAATTTGTCTTGGTCACTAAGCACTTGTTATTAGCAGTAGTGGTGTCAATTTCCTTTGTCTGAGCAGAGAATCTTGGATAGTAGTACAACCCTTCCAATTCATTACTAATCCCTTTCACCTCTCCAATGAAGAGGTCCTGAAAAACACAAAACTCAGGAAAGAAATGAACGGAACATTTGAATTTTCTAGTCAACTGTGATACTGACTGTAAATTATGCTTAACTTCAGGAACAACCATAACATTTTTCAATACACCTCTACCAGGTATCATACAACTACCTGAATGAGTAACCAATGTAGTGTGACCATTAGGTAGGTAAACTCTCCTTCATGTGGCTTTGTTATGACCACTAACATCATCCAAATTTTCAGACTTAGGAGTCATGCGACATGTTGCCCCAGAGTCTACAATCTAATGACCTTGTTTGCTAGAGTTTTTATATTTATTATTGACACTCATAACATCATCATAACTACCTCTTCTGTGAGAATGTAAAAGAATATTAAGACCATTGAAATTACCTTCCATGTTGACTATCTCTTCAGTTTTCTCTTCCTTATCCAGGAGCTTCAATATCTTCTGATACTGCTCTGGGGTATATGTTGACTTCATAGCAAGTGCTCGCAAATTCGCTCTAACAAAACTAAGGTCATGCGCGTTATCATTAGATTTGTTTCCTTCATCAACTGACCCAAAAGTATCCTCATTGCACTTGTCAACTTGGACATTATTTGCTAGATCCTTTCATTTTTTCGAGTTCATTCCTCTTGCTATATTGGACGATCTATAATCGCCAGCATCATCTTTTTATAAATATCCAGTCCTCAGGATATCCCACAAGTTTATAGCAGATATTTTTAGTGTGTCCATGCATTTTGCAATGGTCACAAAACAGATACCGGTTCACCTTTTTCTTTCCGTTATAACTTTCTCTTCCAGCATACACACCCCTATCTCCATGAATAGTATTTCTATTCCCATAATTCATCTTACTTGCATACATTGTTGTGGCCTCAAGTATATCTCCTCTTGTACGCATTCCTGATGTAACTCTCTGACTTTCATCTAAAACTATCATCGCGTATGCTTTGTCAACATTAGGCAAAGGATTCATCATCAAGATATGGCTTCTTGCGGGACCATACAACTCATTCAACCCCATTAAGAAAGCAAATAGTCGCAAATATTATATGTGATCTACATATACTCTAGATATATCACAATTACATGAAGGAAGAGGGACAACCGTATCAAATTCATCCCAAAGCAATCGTAACTCGGTAAAATAAGCTGAAATAGTTAGATTACCTTGATGAATTGTGCATATATGCCTATGAAGTCGATAAATTCATGATCTGTCTACCTTATCGAATCGTTCCTTCAAGTCTGCCCATACTGTTGCAGCATCTGAAGCATAGACTATCCCGCTCAGCAACTCCTTCGAAATAATATTCATGATCCATGCCAATACGAATGCATTACACTTTTCCCATTGTTCATCTAATCCAGGTGCATAATCACCCTTCTTATATGTTCCAAGCACAAAAACAAGCTTACTCTTGGCTCGAAGATTGATCATCATTGATCGACTCCACAACGAGTAATTTTCTGAACCAATAAGCTGGACTGTAGTTAATACAGATCCAGAAGTATCTGATGGATGGAGATAAAGAGGATGATTCCTCTTTGATTCGATCGATTCCATCATTTTTGGTGCAACAACCGAAGAAGAAGCCGTTGTTACCGTATCTCGTTCAATCGCCATTGCAAATCACAAAGGCTCTGTTTTCCAGAATCGAACTTACAATTTGAATCAAAGAATTAATGACTCAGTTGCTCTGGTACCATCTAAAAATCAGAGAGATTAGAGATGTTTCTTGTGTTGATCGAAATTGAGAGAGCTTACACAATGAGGATCGAACCTCTACTTATACATACAGCTGTAACTGCTTGATATCTTGTAACTACCTTTCTAACAATATTAATAAACTAACTAATTATATTCTTATCACACTTAATTATTTACCTAAGTAACTTCTTTTATACTATCTTCAATACTTATAATGTAGTTATCCAATAAGAATCAATTCATCATCAAGTGTGGCACAAGAAGTGTTAAAAGTCCCTAAGTTTGGACAAATATATAGAGGCATTTTCCTCTCAATTTAAACACAACAATTTAGAGAGATAAATAGACTAGAACTTAGTTCACAAATAGTGATATGAAACAATAATCTAAGAAACACCAATTTAAAGAGAGAAATAGACTAGACTCCAATTTATTCAAGCAAAAAACAAAAAAAAATATAACGAAAAAAATATAATCAGTATAATTAATCTTCCAACATGTTGCTCTCTTATAATTCAGAAACGCCAATGTTTAAGAGGCATCACAGCAAACTTCATGTTCCAAGTCTTGCAATGGATGCCTTTATGCTCTCCACAACCAAAATAATAAGTCTGCATTTTCTTCAACACAAACTCAAATCCTTCCCCTGCACCTTCAGTTGGATCCGCTATTCTTTTAGCTTTTCTGAAGTCGCACTTAATAAAGCTCCAATAGTTTGGGAATAAGTAAACACTGTGTGGAAATCCGGTGCTATTTGCATTTGGTGGATCATACTTGAACACTACCACAACCAAAAACGAATTCAAAATTTAAATCATTAGTATATATAGAATGATACTATTGCATGCACTTTTTATTTTGTATTAAAGGGGTGATAAAACTTTAGTACACATAATTTTTGCGACTACACTAGTGCACGCATGCATAAAGTAAAATTTAAAAAAAAAAACAATATATATATGCACAATCTAACTTTTTTTAGTGTAAGAGACGACACAATTGAACCCACAATATGCTCGAATTTATTAAAAGAAATAATAAAGCACAAATGCACTAAAAGTATAAATTCACTTGAAAGAGAGGTATATACCTAAGGTATCGTTAACAAAGAAAGGAGTATTGTTTCGAGCCCACTCCATGTAGTTGAAGCCATAATGCCAATTTTCGGAACCTCCAACGATGAATCTATTGGAGGTGTGAGTAGCATTTGGTGGATGAGTATAAGGGAAATTGGTTTTGTTCCATGTTGTAGAGCCCCAATTGAAGTCATAATTGGCTAGACCAATTGCAAACATGGATGAGAACAATAATGTAAGTAAGGGAAATGCTTGTGCATTATAAGCAAAAGCCATTAGTATATATATTATAGCAAGTTTAATTTGCTAATGAAGCAGAGAATTAGGTTGAATTGATGAAAATTATGAGTGAATATATGGACTATATATAAAGAAAAAAAGTATGGTCATTTTCCTTAAACTAAAGTCGGTTGGTGAGAGAGCAAAATTAGTGAAAAAACTCTTCTTTGAGCACTTGGAATTCTTAAAGTTGGAACGCAACCTAATTATTGACTCCTTAATTTTTTAATTCTCAATCTGACTTGGAAGTCTTTTGCAACTGCAACTTGGAAGACCTTACAAAAGTCAAATTAATGGTGTGTTTGGTATAGTTAGCCATGTGAAGGTTTTTCACTTTTTAAAGCTTGCATAAGGTGCTTAGTCTTCTCTTTAATTAATAGTAAGCTAGATTAAGGATTCGTTTGGAAACATTAAATAAATTTCTAATGCCGGTCACGTTCATAATATAAACTCGAACGTGATACTAACACATATAAAATCACTAGTCTATTTGACCATACTCTAAAATTAGCTTTTTTTTTTAAAAAAAAAAACGTCTTTCAAAAAAGTTTCTAATTTGTGTTTGGAATGATAATTTAAAAGACACATTTGAGTAGTAATTTATGCTTGACCAAATTTATTATAAGTAATTTTAAATGTATCTTTTTCAAAATAGTGATTTCTAAGAAAAAAAATACTTTTTTAACTTCTGAAATTTAACTCTTGCTATGTACTTTCCAAAAACACTTATTTTCTTCGAAAAAATTGAACAAATACTTTACTTTTAATTTTAATTTTTTTGCGGTAAGTAAAAAAAAATATTTTTCTAATATATACATATATATATATATATATATATATATATATATATATATATATATATATATATATATATATATATATAAACGAGAAAAAAAATTAAAAATGGAAGGTCATGTAGTGAGGTAGAATTTTTTCTAAACAAATTAAAATCATATCTAAAATATTATTTGGAAAAAGTGGAAGAGGGGGGGGGGGGGGGGGATTTTCAGTGATTGGGATGAAATAGTAATACTTTAATTTTTAACTTTAATTAATGTTAATAATATATTTAATTTTTGTTAAGATGAAATGTTTGTCTATATGGAGTTTTGATTTGACATTTTCTTTAAACAAAAGAGATAGTTTATGACACACTATGATGAGAGTATAATAAAAGTGACATGTGTTTTTTCCAAGCTAATAAGTTATAATTTAGATATAAAATTTACATTCTCAATAATTTAGGTATAAACTAAAAAAAAGAATAATTTAGGTGTATTTTTTACTGTTATCTCTATAAAAAAATAATTTCTCATAAGTAAATTTCAAGTCAAGTGTTTGAGTAAAATATTGAAAGATAAGGAAAAAATTTGAACAGTATACAAATCTATCTATATATAAGAGGAGAAGAAAAAGTGTCACGTATCAGCACCAAAAAAATATTCTTTTTAAATAATTAAAAATACTAATACCTATAGTAGAGATAAAATAAATTGATATTTTATTTTAAAAATAGTTTCTGAATTTGTTATGTTTTCTTTAATTGATTCTTTTACCGTTTCTTTTTAAAAATTGTGATTTATCATAATCATAGATAGTTTATCCATTTGATTGTAATTTTAAATACATTTTATATAGGGATAATTGTATATAATAATAAACTAATAATCTAAAATAAATGGAGTAGCTATGGTTTGATTTAATTGTGCTTCATAGCAAACGTTAGCTAAAGTTTGCCAGTCGCCTCTCTCCCAAAAATCTCGCTCGCCACTCTCCCTCTGCTCGCCTCTCTCACTTTATACACAGAAGTGTATAAATTGTGTTTTTATTTTGTGTAAAGCGAGAGAAAATTGTATATACACATGCAAAAGCATATATCTTCGTGTTATACACTTAATTATATAATTTACAAACATTTTACTTCAATTCAATTGTAGACAAATGCAAATTTTATACAAATATTGCAGCAAAAAAGGCCAACGAATTATACAATTGTGAATTATACAATTGCAGTGAAGTACAATTTTATCTCGCTTTATACAACAGAAGTGTATATAATGTGTTTCTGTTTTTGTATAAAGCGAGAGAAAAACATATATCTTCTTCCTATACACTTATAATTATGCAATTTACATATATTTTACTTCGATTCAATTGTATGCAAAACAAATTTTATACAAATATTGCAGCGAAATAGGCAGCGAATTATACAATTGTGCATTATACAATTGCAGTGAAATAGGATAGTGAATTATATAATTGCAGCGAAATAGGCCAGCGAATTATACAATTTAGGCCAGCGAATTATACAATTGTATATGTATAGCGAATTATACAGTTTTATGTTTACTATGGAGCGCAATTATGCAAACTTTGCTATAGCATACAAATATAAAATTTTTATTTGTTATATGTGAAAGTTGCCCTATATATTATATTATTAGAAAAATCAACCTTTAGAAAAAAAGCATATAATAATAATAATAATAATAATAATAATAATAATAATAATAATAATAATATCTATGAATATATAAACAGATTTTAAAATAACTAAATAAATTACATGTAATAGGATTAAAGATAGATTTCCTTAAAATATAAAAGTTGAATATGTAACGTGTGTGCATGTAATTCCTTTTGGAAAAAATATTTTAACCATCTTTCCACAATCTTCTTATTTAATAATAATAATAATAATAATAATAATAATAATAATAATAATATAACCAACCGTAGGTAACAATAATAGTAAAATCATTTTAATCTTTGTACTTTTCTTATAAAATATGAATTATTAGTTATTAATTACATGTAATGGTATCAAATATTAAATTACACTTTAAAATACAAGATAGAAATTTGAAGCAGTTACAAATTTAATGTGGCCGTTTGCAAAAACCATATAAAAAGTATTTAAAAAAAAACAAAAAACAAATCCCACGTTAAATTTTTTAAACATAATCAAAATTGTTTAACAAAATAAATTTAAAATCTAAAAAAAATGTGAAAAACTAATAAAATAAAATAACTAAAAATATGATTTGTTCAAATATATAACCACCTACCATTGATTCCTTCCTTCTATAAATATATTATTTTTTAATGAATTTTTTTATTGATTTTGCTAGAATTTTTTTTATCCACATTTTATTAATTGGTGGATTAAATTTTATTTGGTTCGAATATTTCAAATCTAGTAAGTTTTTAAATTTTGTGTTGGTACACTTTCAATAAACTGAACATTAAAATTGTATATTTTTTTTGATTCTATGTTAATCTTTTGCATGTTGTAATATTTTGTTTCTTTTTGAGTTACGTGATTCTCTAAATTTTTATTTACCCTCTTTATTCGTAACGTCATCTGGAAGCATTTTTTTAGTACAAAACATAGATTTTTTGTTGCTAAAGAATTATTTTTGAAAGAAACCTATAATCTATAATAATAATAATAATAATAATAATAATAATAATAATAATAATTCTTTCTATATATATACATATATATTAGGAGAAGCAAAAAGTGTTACATATCAACACCATATAATTTCACAAATTTCTATCTTATTTAAATTAATAAAAAGAATCAATTTAAATAATATATTAGAGAAGTTAAAATTGTTCAACAGAAATGGAAAGTTACTTTTTCCTTTTTCTAATATTAATTTAATCCATAAAATATGTTAACGAAAGAAATAATAAAAAAATAATCGAATAATAAATAAATAAATAAATTTAAAAATGATTTTAGAAACAGAAGAAGTTAAAAACAGTAATCTTTCATAAGAAAATGAAATTTATTGATTAGTAAAATTAATCTAACATCTAAAAACAAAAATAAAATAAAGAACTGTAAAAAATACTAAATATAACAAGTAAATTTAAAATTTAAATTTTAATAACAGAAGTTAAAATTGTTACAAGGAAATGGATAATTACTTTTTCCTTTTTAAATTGGGAAAATGCATAAAATCACTTCTAAATTTGGTAGCAAAATTCACTTTAATACTTCAATTATACGAGCGTTTAAATCACATCCTAATAATTCTGAACTAATTAAATACCACCCTAAGAGCTGACGTGACAAAGTGAGTGTAGTCACTCTCCTATAAGAGCGTGAAATAATATAAAAATTAAAAATTAAAAGGTAAAATCATTCACATGACATTTTTTTATTAGCCAATATTTAACTAATATTTTGTTAATTTTTTTTTACAAGTTAAAGTTAAAAGAATGTGAATTTTTTTTTCTTAGAAATAAATGGAATTTGTGGGTTCAATTATTCTTAAAAGATATTTAATTTTTTTGTTCTCTATTTATTTTGTTGTCTTTCCCAAATGTCTTTTTTCCCCATTGAAATACTCCTTATACCTTTCTTCTTTCATTTTAAAATTTTTCCTTCATCTTCATCATTCACCGCACACGTCCTTTATTAATCACAAAAATTCAAAACCCAATTCATATTTATTGAATGCAAACTTTCTTGAATTTTAAGTAACCCATTTTGAATTTTATTAGTTGTGATGCAAAAAAAATGTGGGTCTATCAACTTTTTTCACAATCTTCATTTTTCATTTAAGTTGTTAAGAAAAAAATAATTTTCAAAAAATATTTCTCTCCAGTGGAAAAATTTGTGGAAGAGAGACGATTCGAAGAAGAAAAAGTAAGTATTTGACGAATGTTGAAGAAGAAAATAACCATTGAAAGATGAAAATTCGGAAAAAAAAAAAGCTAGTGAAGGCTAAAAATGGTGGAAATCACGAAAGAAGAAAGGGAGATGGGGTAGAAGAGAAGAGGTTGAAGAAGATGTGACACTTTTGATTTTAGAATGTATTTTTAATTAATTGATTGAGTTTAAGAAAACAAAAGGGTGAATAAACAAAAAAAGTTAAAAATTAATGACATGGTGCTTACATAGCTGCGACGTGGTGCTTACATGGCTACGATGTGGCGGGTGAGAGTGGTATAACACTCTCAGGATTGTATTTAATACAATTCAAAGATATTAAGGGGAGTATTTAAACGTCCGTATAATTAAAGTACTAAAGTGAGTTTTGCTGCCAAATTTAGAAGGAATTTGATGTATTTTCCCTTTTAAATTTATTAAATTTTATACATACAACATGCCCTATTTAATAAAAGAAAAAATAAAATAATAATCTGATAATAAATAAATACATAAATTTAAAAATTATTTTTTTTTTAAAAGAGAAAAAAGTTAAAAAAAAGTGGATTTTCGTAAGAAAATAGAATTTATTGATTAGTAAAATTAATCTAAAATCTAAAAATAAAAATAAAATAAGGAACTCTAAAAATGCTAAATATATCAAGTAAATTAAAAAATAATTAAAAATACTAAATATAATACTTAATTTAGTAGTTAATAAAACTGATTAAATTTAAATACTAAAAATTTAAAAATTGTTATGAAACTATATAAATTAAGAAGAAAAACAAAGTAGAGAGAAAAGAGAATACTTCTTATTCATATTGAAGTCTACTAAGGATTCATGAATGTTATTTACAATAAAGGAAAACTCTTTTATTTATAGGGGAAATCTAACTTGGCCCCCAAGTAGGATTCCTAACCATATCCTAAAAGGATTGCACATAATTAGATATTCACTATAATACAAATATGTTTATAAGACTCCTTCTTGAATGTCGGTAAATTGTGTGCCTCGTAAATCTTACTAGATAAAACCCAGTGAAAAAAAATCTAGTGAAGGGAAAAAGAGTTCTAATAATACGCATTATGGATGTCTCATTAAAAACCTTACAAGGAAAATCCAATGGAACAAAACCTTGTGAGAAAAAAAGAATACATCATGTATTAGATCCCCCTAATGAGAACATCAATCCACAGACTTGAATCTTCGTTTTCCAAGTTTGTGCACCTTTTTCTTGAAAGTTGTAGTTGGTAGAGACTTGGTGAATAATTCAATTATTGTATTACTTGAACATATCTTTTGCATGTTGATATCACCATTCTTGGGAGCTCATGAGTATAGAAAAACTTTGACGAAATATGCTTCCTTCTATCTCTTTTTATAAATATTCCCTTCAGGATCAAATATTTCTGCAAGTTTCTTACTTAAACTTCTTTAAGCAAATAATCTATTGCCTTTTGAAAGCTCTTCAAAAGTTTCAATTCTGGTCATAACCATGCATAAAAATACTTGTATAGGCTATGCATTTTGAAATTATTTGATCTTTATGAGGATTATGAACAAGTTTTTCAAAAATTTGTATATGCTCTAGATTTTAAACTCATCGGATATTTTCATATTATTTTTGTCAAGTGACAACTTTCAATATTAAATGTATGACATTTTCTAGTGCCTATATTACAAGTCAAATAAGTTTTACGCTTATCAAGATGAATCATTCCACTTTTAACTTGATAATTATTTCTACAGCAATATGCTTTAATAGTCGTAGAATTCATATTATACTAATATTTATACAATATTGTACGCTATTGTATCAAAGATATCGTCAATGATATATCATTTTGTATTGATTCACAATACGACATAACTTATTGAGATCTCATCACTTCATTATTTTTAGATACGTACCCTCTCGTGAGGTTTCATGAAGTGTTATGTTGTAAGCTCTTTAAGAGCACTCCTTATCATGATCATTTTGATTTTTTGATCCTTTTCCTATTTTCAAGGATTATTTTATTCGGAATCAATTAGTCTATCATGCTTCATGCATGACGTAGACTATATCCTTAAGGGACATTCAAGAGGAATATTTACAATTCTTGTTTGCTTCTAATCTCCCCAGCTTATGTTAGACAAACTAACATATATCTCAATTTTTTGGAGAATCCATCTTTGTGCATCATTGTATGTTCATTGATTTTATACTACATATCAAAATAATCAGATGAAAAGTATTTGGTCCATGACCATAAATCAATTGAAAGGAAACTTTTGATCATAATTTATTTGTCTGATGTGTACAATTACTTTTGTATACAATATCATATTTCAGATCAACACGTGAACCTTTATTTCCATAAACAATGATTTCACTATCATGAGACATTAATGTCACATCATATTGAATATTTATCAATATTATCAAGATGAATTGTCTTGATTTACATTATGAAAGTTGTGCTCTTAACTCAATTATTTTGCACAAACAATTTGTGAATGTCAAACTACAGGTTGACAACAAATGCACATGTGATTGTCATATAAATTCATATCTTTATCGTATCACATGATAGGTGAACAAGATCATATTCACCTTTTATACTTTTCAGAATTTAGGGATTTAGTCCCAACTTTAGTTGATCCAATCAACTAGTCAGAATAAGAACCAAAACAATTCTTAAAGAATCTTTTAGTTTTTCAATGTATGTGCATTACGCAGTATGTACATATTTGGGATGACCAAATTATTCATGCCAACTAAGAAAATTATTAGCACCCATAAACTCCAAGTTTACTATGACATGTGCCTTTTTGCTTTAGTAAATTCCCAATGTATTACTATTATATGAGCAAATTTCAATTTTAATACTCTGAAAGTAAATTTCAAATTTATTTTTCTTAATTATTCTATCCCTTCTTGAGGTGAGTCGTTATTCCATCACTAAACGAACTAATCTGATTATCAGAAAATTGTGCACGTAATCATATCATTTGTGCTAATATTTTTGCATACATCAAGTTGCGAGATAACAATAGGCAAACATGAGACCATCTAGAAGAAACATCTGTTAGGACTATTAATTATCTAAGCAATCCACTAAGTGGATGTATAGGTCCAAAAATATTTGTATACGTTCCTAGAATACAGGTGATTCAATCTTAACTTTCATTTATGATGGTCTCACAATTAATTCTTGCTAACAAGCAGTACAAGAAAATTCACCATCTAAAAGATTTTTTAGGTTGTTCAATAAATGTCCATTTTAATTTTTCATGATTCGTCTAAACATTATAGATTAATGATGTCTCAGACAAACATGCCAAATTAAGAAAGTACCAAAATTAGTAAACCTCTTAATTACTATACATAGTGTCTCAATTGCACTAATTCTTGTCCAATACAAGCGAGAAGATAAAAGTAAGAAACATTTCTATAGTACATATCTTCTTAGAGATATTCATGGTGATACCACATCATTGACCAAAGGTCGCAATCTTTTTCACGCCTAGCATGGTGGCATACACCTCATTCCCTTTAGATATTTTTAGCATTTATCAAATGCTCTAATTCTTCATGAATGGAACACAAACATGTGAGCATATCAAATCATGATAGCTTTAGTACCTTATTCCATATTTATGTGCATTATTCAATCTCTTGTCTTCTTTTAGACATAGTATGCACTACTACCACATTCACTTTAAGTAATAGAGCAAATTCAGTAAATTCCATGACTTCTCCTAAAAAAACATTAGTTTTTCTTTAGTCATTATTATATCATCAATATGGTGCGCTAAGACTCAAATTCATTGTCTTATCCATATAAATTTGTCTTAGTCCATAAATCAATGGAACTTGAACTCAATATATCCACGTCATGGTGCAGCAGGACTTTAACCCAATGTCTTAATCTCTTGGTGCGATTGGATGTAAATCCATCGTCTTATTCTTTTGGTGCGATAAAACTTAAATCTGTTGTCTTACCCACAATGAGGCACAACCTCAAGCCTTCAAAATAATTGTAATTTTATCACTTTTGATGATCATTCATATGATCGTACGTTATAATTACACATAAAATTGAAATTATTGATTTATTATAATTAACACTAGTAGTTAATAGATATAGCTTAATAGACCACATACCTCATATAAAGGTTGAAAATATACCTTTCACTAAATTGTGTTTATTAATTATTAAAATAAATCAAAAAATTCTCTTCTCAATCGGTTAAAATTAAACGTATAAAAGTCGACAAGTATCTTTAAATACTTACTCCAAATGGTAACCCCAGATCTGTCACATAAATAATGATAATGTAAAGATAAATCATACCTTACATATATGAAAACCTTAGTGCATAACTTATACAAGTTTCTTTTTCACTTTTCCCGTCTTCTATCATAATTCTTTAAAATTAAAACAATTGTGTTAATAATGTGTTATGAAACTATATAAATTAAGAAAAAGAACAAATTAGAGAGAAAAGAGAAGATTTCTTATTCATCATGAAGTAAATTCAAGATTCATGGACCTTATTTACAATGAAGAAAAATCTCTTTATTTATAAGGAAAACCTAAATTGGTTCCCAAACAGAAAAAGCTAATCATATCATAAAAGGACTCAACATAATTAGACATTTACTATAATACAAATATATTTATAAAAAAATGATTCAGATACAATAAGATAAGTTAAAAACTGTTGTAGGGAAATGGGATAGTTACTTTTTACTTTTTCTTTATTTATTTACTTTTTCTTTTTTCTTTACTTATTAAAAAATTCCATCCATACAACATGCTCTATTTTTTTAATAAAAGAAAGAAAAGATTCAACTAAATAAAATAATCTAATAATAAATAAATAAATTTAAAAAATGATTTAAAAGAAGAAGTTAATAACCGTGGATTTTAGTAGGAAAACTGATTTATTAGATTAGTAAAACTAATTTAAAATCTAAAAATAAAAAACTAAATAAATGCTATATATCATAAGTAAATGGGAAAATGCACAAGTACCCCCTCAATCTATGTCTGAAATTTCAGAGACACACTTATACTATATTAAGGTCCTATTACCCCCTGAACTTATTTTATAAGTAATTTTCTACCTCTTTTTAGCCGACGTGACACTACTTTTAAAAAAAATCAACCATCGTTGGGCTCACAAGATAGTGTCACGTAGGCTAAAAAGGAGTAAAAAATTATTAATAAAATAAGTTCAGGGAGTAATAGAACCTTAGTATAGTATAAGTGTGTCTCTAAGATTTTGGTCATAGGTTGAGGGGGTACTTGGACATTATCCCTAAGTAAATTTACCAATTGATTAGAAAAACAGAATTTACTTTTTCCTTTTTTCTCGTTTTAGTTTATTAAGTTCTATCCATACAACATGCCTTATTTAATAAAAGGAAAAGGAAAAAGATCAATTAAAATAAAATAATCTAATAATAAATAAAGAAATTTAAAAAAATTTACTTAATTGATTTAAAAAACAGAAGTTACTTTTTCCTTTTTTTTTTCTTTTTAATTTATTAAGTTCTATCCATACAACATGCTATATTTTATTAAAAGAAAAGGAAAAAATCAATTAAACTAAAGTAAGTCACGTCTTTTAAAAAATTAATCTCAAAACTGACCATCACAAAATATCTAAATAATTGATTTAAAATTTAAATTTTAAATAATAACTAACTTTATCTCTAATAATAAATATAAAACTTCATAACCTATAACTTTGAAAAAAATATTATTCATAATAACATTATCCACTCCTCCTTAAGGCAACTCTTCAAAATAAATTCAAATATTTATACAACAAACATTATATCAAGTAAAAATCTAGATTTGATTGCAATTATAAAAAAATTGAGAAGACATATAATAATCATGTATTGTTTGTTTATATGTCCTCTTTCTTAATTGTTTGATGTCTGATGTAAAATTGTTTTGTTATAATTGAAGGAGAATAATTAGATAGTCTCCAATGCAACAAGAAAGAAGAGGAAGAGGAAGAAGAAACTGACGATAGAGAAATGGAGAGAAATTATTCTGAAAAAATGTCACGACCCAAAAATGGACGTGATGACACTTGTCTTATCCCACCAAGACAAGTCAGCCTAAAACTCAACCATTACAATAAAGTGCGGAAATAAAATATAAGTAACTTAATAAAACCCTCCAAAACCTGGTAGTCACGTGTACAAGCCTCTAAAGTATTACAATTGATTCAAAAGAAAAACTCAAGTCTCAAATGAACTTGTTTCTAGAATAGAACAAGATCATAATTAAAGATAAGAAAGTCTGCTGCGATGGAAACAGCTACCTAAAAAATCTCCAAGAAGCTTTGGAAAAGAAGATAATGACAAGTACAACAAAAATCCAGGCTCATAACCAACAAAAATTTGTAAAAGCAAGGGGTGAGTACCAAACCACACGGTACTCAGCAAGTAAACCTCTAAACACAGGCTAAGGGGATGAAATACGGGTACTCCTACCACCCCCAACCGAACCTCCACAACTACAACCTGCATTAAAATCAACCCAACCTAACAGCTCACAGTCTACATAGCACGTATCTCAACAACAACACTTAGACAAATTACATATCCTCAACAACAACACTTCAACAAATTACATATCCGCTATCACAAGCTCAATATTGATCAATCACAAGTTCAACAGAAAGGCAATCAGAAGATCAGCAAAACACGATATCAAATTCACTAATGATAAGTATGTGCAATGCAATGGAATGCAATGTCAAGTATAATGATGCATGTCTGACCTAGTGATACACACCCGCTGTCTCTCAGTCCGGGACCCATGGGGGATATATCTGTCCATGCATCTGTCACGGCGCACAACACGACCCTCGATAATAGTAACCATCGCGGTGCGCGATACGTCCCTCGAAATATAGTATCCATCCCGGCGCGCGATACGTCCCTCGAAATGGTGCATCTTCTTAAGTACCCATTCTTTCTCAATGCACATAACACTTGTCACAACCAATGCCTCAGAATAATGCAGATGACAAGTTCACACAAATAATGAGGAGATGACCATTTTCATAACATCGCACAGTTCGCAACCACGCAAACATGAAGTTACATCAACAATGATTCAAGAAGCCTTCAACCCTTTCTCAACACAACAAACATAAACAATTAATCACATTGCCTTTTGTTATCCCCATTCTTTTCATCATTAGAATTAATCAATGTGGACAAGTCAACCCATCACCAATCCTGTTACTCCCAACATATACCACAAGGACATACACGCATTTCATACACTTAACAAGAGTTTAGAAATCCACTTGCCTCAATCAATCAAGAACTCACTCTGGGACTTGAGTCTTTCCCTTCTGTTGAACTTCCAACTCAAAGCAATCTATTCACATTAATAATCACAATAAGATTTTAAAACTAACAACAACCAACTCTATAATCACGTTCCCAAGTTTCAAGCCTAGGATTAAATTCCCAAATTATTTTCAATAGCATAATTCCAATGGTATTCACATAATACCCTACATCTAATGCTTAATATGTATCTTAATGTATCCAACTTCAATATTTTTTTTATATATATATATACATTAACTAAATTATAATTATTAAAATATGAGGCCACTGGTTACGAAACCAGTGACAGACGAACAAAAGGAGGAAAACATATCCTACGTTGAGAGTAATACTATATATAATTAATTAAAAGCTATTCAACATGGCCAATCATTACGCCTCCAACATACAATTATTATGCCATACTTTCCCACTAATATTTTCTCTCCAAAGACACTGCTAACAACCATTTTCCACAACTTATTTCTATAATAATAATATAATATGAGCATATCTAAAATTACCAATATAAGGATATAGATAAAATTTTCAAGTCTTGATTCCAATCAATAAATTAAATCTCATATTTCCTAAATTTCAAATCTAAAATTAAATCGTAACTTTTCAAACACTACAATCCCAATAATATAATATGCCTGTTACTTAATAACTTACACTAATAGATCAAAAATATGAATCATAATTGGATGACTAAAAACAGTTTGTGAAACCAAAAATTAGGTTATAGCTACTTAACCTGAACAATGAACCACTGTATAAAAATATAAAGCAAAATAATCAATCTGTCATAATGATAACTTTACAACATGTGGCGATCATTACTATGGCCACCAAGATCTTTATGTCCACGTATAGGTACCAAATTTGGTTTTGCATCATTCAAATTCTCAAGTTTCTTTCCTAACCCATTATAATAATAAACTAATAATAATATAACCTCTATAATTCAATTTAGTGTTTCAAATGTTCTTAATTACCTGATGCAATTTAGCCGCCACTTTGATTGTGTGGGAGTTGTGACGTTCTCCTCGAAAAGTTATCCCTTTTCCTTTTTCCTCAATATCTATTTCAATTTTCAATATTAGGGTTTTTGGCCCTTATTTTTTTTTAAAATAAAATAATTAGATATTTAAGGTGGTAAATTTTATTAACTAAAATTAATTATATGAAACAAATTGGATATGATTTTAATAAATGATCACTTTAACCCTTTAACTATCGATTAATTCAATTATCCACAATTACACATCAACTAATTAACTAAAGTCAATGAATAGTTCGAAATTATCAAAAATGAACTAGTGGTTCATTACATCATCCACCACTAAAAATCATGTTCGTCCTCGAACATAAAGAAGGAGAAGCAAGAATGACCATGTTGCAAAAAAATTGAATTATGAATCGGTTTTCATCATTCCAAATGAGCTCCTCCTTAAGGTCATTCCATCAACATTAACTACTAAGAAACTATATTTTTGAATCAAACTTAGGAGAACCTACAAATCAGGAGTTATTACCAAACAAAAGACTAACACATGAATCCAATCTAAATTGAAACCCACTAAACCATAATACGAACATCAGGGCATATCTTTTCTCACCTAACTCAGATAACATTAAGAATCAATACTTTCTACAACCAGAAGTAAACTTGAATCAACCACTACATACTCATATTTCCCAGATCATCATAGATCTTATCAAGATTTCATTGTTACAACATAATCTTTCCACAATCTTTAACTATAAAAATTTGATCTTTAGACATAAAGTACTAATCAAAGGAGGATCAAACTTATCTAACTCCAAGAAGAACAAGATCAAGTAACCACTTAGCTATTGATACACCCAAGCTAACTGAACCGCTAACAACACTATCAAAATGCTAGATTAATAGCTATTATTGTAGATAACCTTTAAGAACGGTTGACTAGACCCAAAGTTCTCTTCATTCGATCACACATATTTGGAAAGTGACCTTGATGATGAGATGAATATTAAGACTATCAGACAACTATGTATCCATGGTAGCAATTATGTGAATTGTCCTAATCAAGGTTATGCGAGTCGAATCACTAGAATACTTTAATTATCCCAAACAACACCAAATCTTTCATAACTAAAATGACGAAGTCTAACCAAGGATGTCACCCTACCTTTAGGACAATCACAGAATCGGTACACCCGATCCACCACTAAGAATTCACCCATAGATGTGGAAACACAAGTAATATAAGCAGTGAATCATACTCTACATGCTCCTAACAACACTCCTATGTGCAACACTTTTAATACTAATAGAACATCATAGCCACATCAACCATCTACTTTACTCTTAAACCGTTACTACTATCAAAGTCTTCTTAGCAATTACATTATCGCCTTCAAAAGTTTCAAACTATGGATCCCTCTCTTTTCATGTAAGCACTTCATGATAAATATGGATCCCACCCAAGATTAATAACAATAATTCTTTCACATACAATATTTCAACTACCATTCCAAACCTTCACATACCTTACGCTAAAAGTTAGAGAAATTCTTAGTCACTCTAATACTCCTATACTATAAGCACATAATCTTTACTCACCATTAATGCATATATAACACATCATGACATCCTAATCGTCCAATCAACAAAGTTATTTTGATCTCCTCAAGTCCTCATTAATTATATAAAATTGTAGGTCCACGCCGTTTAACATAAATAAGTTGCCTATCATAATTTGAACAATTTAGCTCCACATAAAAACACATGATCTTACACCCTCACTGTTTTTCACCCAAATCAAAACCCTATACTCATAAAAATTGCTGATAATTCATGGTAAGTCTATCCGAACAAATTCATATCCATAGTTATATTAGATCTTATATATGAAAATTCATACATCCTTCAACTTTGAACCAAGGGTCTATATGAGAGTTCTTATTCCTTCACTCCTCTTAAATTCTTCTCATAACACGAAATTTTGAGTATCTTGAAATCTTCAATACATCAACTCTTGTTTCTTTGGTTGACTCGCTTACCGATCTTATCCTTTGATCTACAACACATGGTATTTTTATATTATCCTTGAAATCAAAATATTACGTGAAATTTCATTTAGGTATAACAATCAAAAGTAATCAAATTTACTACTCAAATTGTTTTTAAGTCCTTCAAAATGCTTCAAACTCAATGTGATCTATCATTTCTTAACTTATCAATCCATACCTTGACAAAAGCACGCTACCACAAACGTAAACTCACCATGAAAAACTTAAATTTTGAATCCAATTGTGAGACTCAATCCCTTTATCTATCAACATTAACTCATACCTTGAAAAATATTTTTTTCCCTTATGAATTCACGTATCTTAGCTTATTATTGGTTGTCTCTATATCGATCTTATGATATGCTCCACTAAAAATTCAACCATACTTGTTATCAAACTCAAAATCACAAAAGAATTTATAATCATACTAAAGTTGAACATATGTACATTGCTTTCTCAAGTATTATCCAATAAATTTTTTTTACCAATCTAAAGAACTCGTGAAACTATTACCATAACCAAAACAAAATGGATTAAATCACACATCTCTGAACCCAATTCTCAATTCCTTTTAAGATACCTCTTTAGCCTTGTAATAAGAAAAAATATTCATGCTCTCACTTTTTTCTAAAAGCTAAACTACATCCCGCTATCCTTGTTATTATGACTTTAGCTCTTTTCAATTCTATTAGAGCGACATCCCAACTCCTCATAAAATTTATCATAAAATCACACTACTTATCAAATAGTAGCAACCATAATTTTACATACTAAAAAGTCATCATTACCATACAAAACCCTTTTACCCAACAGACATTATTATATAATTGCATTACAACCATGATTCATTAATATAAAACCTTATTATCATCATGCCTAGTTAGCCCTTTCCATTACCACGAATTCAACCTCACCATCAATATGACATTTCAAACCTAGATATGCTAATCATCCACGGGACTTTCTCAATTTATACACATTTTCTTACTAAAAATCTCCAATTTCATTCACTCAAGTATACTCACTAAGACCCTTTTTTTTCACTAATAAACTTGTCATTCTGGTATCTATCCATTTTTTTTGGACCTTAAGACGAAATCACCAGTCCTCATTTAGAACTCTCGAGATACACTTGTTAACTTAACACATTAATACCGTATCAAAAATCCACCATTAAAATCTTCCTTATACACACGCTTAACCCATTCATTCATGGTAACAAGCTAGTTGGTTTCTCAAATTTGAATGCAACATCAAATCTTACTCTATGAGCATGTGATAAAATTGATAATTCCTTAAATAGTTAGTATTAACACTTGACAATCAATGTATCTGTTTTCATATAACAGTAGTACCACATCGTGAAAAACTGTTAGATCCACCACTAGAACACATCATATCTACCGAAAAGTCTGTACCCAAATAGCCCACACATTTCTACCTATCGAATGACTTTAAAATATTATCAAATTTGCTCTCATATCTAGCCCAAACTATGTGTATTCTTTCATAGGGCAGGTCGATAACAAAAGTAATAAAATACATACTTCTAACCAAGTACCTATCAGTACCATTGGTATAGTCGTATCATGACCTTATTTGATATACACTCAACCTTTCAAACCACAAAAGAGATTCTGACCTCAATTGGTGCAACATCATTCACTAAGCAACCCATTAATGTTATGAAAATTATATCAGCTATAATTTTTCTCAAGATTACACTATTCATTATCTAGTCAACTCTTTAAACATTTAACTTCTTATTGTCAAACCACTCCGGATATTGCTTATACCACATAAGTACTATTTATTTATTTTTTTACTATCGTTACTAACCTTACTCAACCCCTTCAAATAGCATCACATATTCCTTTCATAAATATATTATTTCTACCTTAATATCAGATTTAATTAAAATCCAACCCATACACGACACACCAATTATTAATATGAGGAACTACGCACGAGTCATCACATAAATGAGAGTGAATGTAGTGAAGCGATAAGAATCAAAACGGCATCAAGTACGCACGATAGAGATCCAAGAAGTGAAGATTCTTCCTAAAAGTCACTATAGCCTCTCGAAGATAAGTACAGACGTCTCTGTACCTATCCTCAAGACTCTATTTAGACTCGACTTGTATACACGTAAACCTATGAACCTTGGGCTTTGATACCATTTTTTCACGACCCAAAAATGGACGTGATGGCACTCGTCTTATCCCACCAAGACAAGTCAGCCTAAAACTCAACTATTACAATAAAGTGCGGAAATAAAATATAAGTAACTTAATAAAACCCCCCAAAACCTGGTAGTCACGTGTACAAGCCTCTAAAGTATTACAACTGATTCAAAAGAAAAACTCAAGTCTCAAATGAACTTGTTTCTAGAATAGAACAAGATCATAATTAAGGAGAAGAAAGTCTGCTGCGATGGAAACAACTACCTGAAAAATCTCCAAGAAGCCTTGGAAAAGAAGAGAATGACAAGTACAACAAAAATCCAGGCTCATAACCTACAAAAATTTGTAAAATCAAGGGGTGAGTACCAAACCACACGGTACTCAGCAAGTAAACCTCTAAACACAGGCTAAGGGGATGAAATACAGGTACTCCCACCACCCCCAACCAAACCTCCACAACTACAACCTGCATTAAAATCAACCGAACCAAACAGCTCACAGTCTACATAGCACGTATCTCAACAACAACACTTAGACAAATTACATATCCTCAACAACAACACTTCAACAAATTACATATCCGCTATAACAAGCTCAATATTGATCAATCACAAGTTCAACAGAAAGGCAATCAGAAGATCAGCAAAACACGATATCAAATTCACTAATGATAAGTATGTGCAATGCAATGGAATGCAATGTCAAGTATAATGATGCATGTCTGACCTAGTGATACACACCCGCTGTCTCTCAGTCCGGGACCCACGGGGGACATATCTGTCCATGCATCTGTCGCGGCGCATGACATGACCCTCGATAATAGTAACCATCACGGCGCGCGATACGTCCCTCGAAATATAGTATCCATCCCGGCGCGCGATACGTCCCTCGAAATGGTGCATCTTCTTAAGTACCCATTCTTTCTCAATGCACATAACACTTGTCACAACCAATGCCTCAGAATAATGCAGATGACAAGTTCACACAAATAATGAGGAGATGACCATTTTCATAACATCGCACAGTTCGCAACCACGCAAACATGAAGTTACATCAACAATGATTCAAGAAGTCTTCAACCCTTTCTCAACACAACACACATAAACAATTAATCACATTGCCTTTTGTTATCCCCATTCTTTTCATCATTAGAATTAATCAATGTGGACAAGTCAACCCATCACCAATCCCGTTACTCCCAACATATACCACAAGGACATACACGCATTTCATACACTTAACAAGAGTTTAGAAATCCACCTGCCTCAATCAATCAAGAACTCACTCCGGGACTTGAGTCTTTCCCTTTCGTTGAACTTCCAACTCAAAGCAATCTATTCACATTAATAATCACAATAAGATTTTAAAACTAACAACAACCAACTCTATAATCACGTTCCCAAGTTTCAAGCCTAGGATTAAATTCCCAAATTATTTTCAATAGCATAATTCCAATGGTATTCACATAATACCCTACATCTAATGCTTAATATGTATCTTAATGTATCCAACTTCAATATTTTTTTTTATATATATATACATTAACTAAATTGTAATTATTAAAATATGAGGCCACTGGTTACGAAACCAGTGACAGACGAACAAAAGGAGGAAAACATATCCTACGTTGAGAGTAATACTATATATAATTAATTAAAAGCTATTCAACATGGCCAATCATTACGCCTCCAACATACAATTATTATGCCATACTTTCCCACTAATATTTTCTCTCCAAAGACACTGCTAACAACCATTTTTCCACAACTTATTTCTATAATAATAATATAATATGAGCATATCTAAAATTACCAATATAAGGATATAGATAAAATTTTCAAGTCTTGATTCCAATCAATAAATTAAATCTCATATTTCCTAAATTTCAAATCTAAAATTAAATCGTAACTTTTCAAACACTACAATCCCAATAATATAATATGCCTGTTACTTAATAACTTACACTAATATATCAAAAATATGAATCATAATTGGATGACTAAAAACAGTTTGTGAAACCAAAAATTAGGTTATAGCTACTTAACCTGAACAATGAACCACTGTATAAAAATATAAAGCAAAATAATCAATCTGTCATAATGATAACTTTACAACATGTGGCGATCATTACTATGGCCACCAAGATCTTTATGTCCACGTATAGGTACCAAATTTGGTTTTGCATCATTCAAATTCTCAACTTTCTTTCCTAACCCATTATAATAATAAACTAATAATAATATAACCTCTATAATTCATTTTAGTGTTTCAAATGTTCTTAATTACCTGATGCAATTTAGCCGCCACTTTGATTGTGTGGGAGTTGTGACGTTCTCCTCGAAAAGTTATCCCTTTTCCTTTTTCCTCAATATCTATTTCAAGTTTCAATATTAGGGTTTTTGGCCCTTATTTCTTTTTTTTTTTTTAATAAAATAATTAGGTATTTAAGGTGGTAAATTTTATTAATTAAATTTAATTATATGAAACAAATTGGATATGATTTTAATAAATGATCACTTTAACCCTTTAACTATCGATTAATTCAATTATCCACAATTACACATCAACTAATTAACTAAAGTCAATGAATAGTTCGAAATTATCAAAAATGAACTAGTGGTTCATTATATCAAGTAAAAATCTAGATCTGATTGCAATTATAAAAAAATTGAGAAGACATATAATAGTCATGTATTGTTTGTTTATATGTCCTTTTTCTTAATTGTTTGATGTCTGATGTAAAATTGTTTTGTTATAACTGAGGGAGAATAATTAGATAGTCTCCAATGCAACAAGAAAGAAGAGGAAGAGGAAGAAGAAACTGACGATAGAGAAATGGACAGAAATTATTCTGAAAAAATTCATAGCAATGGACCATGGATGTTATCTTTCAGTATTTTTAGTTCATAAATTACTACTATAATAATTCTTTTATCGATTTAGTGATTTTGTATTACATTTAATATATAGTATTAAGTAGCATTTATTTTTTATTTTTATATGTAGATTGTAATGGTCGTAACATAACTGATCATGTCATAATTTTTTTCTTTCGTATTATATGACTATGTGAACTTGAACAAGAAGTGAACAAGTAGTATATTTTTTATTTTGTTGGTTTGATGCTTAATTTTTAATTAGTCAAGTAATTATGTTGATTTTGTTTCTTTCATACTTTCTAATTAGTTGAGTTGATATGCTTGAGTGCTAATTTCTATTATTATTCAAATTATTATATTTGAAATAATGCTCACACTTTATTTTTAAACTTTATAGATGGTAAAATGTTAATAATTATCTATTTTTATATTGGGTAGTCGTACACATATATTAATTGAAATTTTCAGAATAAAGCATTTCAAAGTTTAAACTACTAAGTCTACTTCTTTTTGGATAATTTTTTTTTAATTTAAAAAGAGCAATATTATAGAAAATAAAAACGATAAATTCTTATGTCACTATTTGATTACAAAATAAATTAAAGAATGTCATGCTACAAAATAAATAAAATGTAACGACCTGTTTAGTCGTTTTGAGCAGCAGATTTTATTTCTGGAAAAACAGGCTGAGGCGACGGACCCCACGACGGACCGTCATGGGCACGACGGACCGTCGCAGGGTCTCGTTTCAAAACACTTAGAAAATCTGAAAATTGGGTACTGAAAATCTGATTACAAAGCTTTGGGAATTTGCTTGCTTGATCACTAGTCTTCGGTGGAGGTAGGTTATGGTTTTCCTGCTTTCATAGTAAACTCTTAATAGAGAATGATATGTATTGATAGTATTGTAAACCCTGCTATGTGCTTAATTGTATGCATGCATGAACGTGATTATATAATTGTGATTATATTAAGCATCATGAAGTTATTGAATCTCAAATCTTGATAAAAAACCTAATCTCTTTTTAATGATGATGCCTTGGTAAGGGAGAAGGCTTGATGAACTAAAGTAATGAGATTGATGATGCCTTGGTAAGGGAGAAGGCTTGATGAGTTGATAGAATGAGATTAGGGGATCGGGTGTCACGAACCGACACGTAGATTTAGGGGATCGGGTGTTACGAACCGACACGTAGATTTAGGGGATCGGGTGTCACGAACTGACACGTAGATTTAGGGAATCGGGTGTCATGAACCTACACGTAGATTTAGGGGATCGGGTGTCACGAACCGACACGTAGATTTAGGGGATCGGGTGTCACGAACCGACACGTATATTTAGGGGATCGGGTGTCACGAACCGACACGTAGATTTAGGGGATCGGGTGTCACGAACCGACACGTAGATGTAGGGGATCGGAGTGTCACGTTCTGACACATAGTAGTAGGGGATCGGAGTGTCACGTACCGACACAAGAGGATTAATGAATATGAGGGAGCGGAGTGTCACGTACCGACACAAGAGAAATAAAGATAATGAATCTTGAAAGATGTTAATATACTCAATCTAATGAACATAATTCCGAAATGAGTATGGTATTGAGGCTTGAGTCCTCATGTGTGAACTTGACGGTAATTGTTAATGATATAGTACTTGCTGTTGCTACATGTTGAGTATCATAGTTGATTTTATGATATTACTTGGTATATATTGTTTTCTATTTTGAGTTGGCCGATGATATCTACTCAGTACCCGTGTTTTGTACTAACCCCTACTTTTATTGTTTTCTTCTTGTTTAATTGTGGAGTGCAGCAAACGTGCCGTCATCTTCGACTCAACAGTAACTCTAGCCAGTCTTCATTACTCCGGATATCAGGGTGAGCTAATGCTTCTAGCTTGGACTGGATCTTCCTCTTCATGTCTTGATGCCTTGAAGTTCCGGCATGGACTAGCTTTTATTTGTTTTAGCTTCTTAGAATACTCTTAGTTTAGTAATTTGATCATAGATGTTCTTGTGGTGATGACATCAAGATTTTGGGAAATAATAGTTATTGAATTGGTTTTTATTAATGAGTTTAAGTCTTCTGCATTACTTTATGTTGATATTACATTGAAATGTTAAGGTTTAGATTGGTTGGTTCGCTCACATAGGAGGGTAAGTGTGGGTGCCAGTCGCAGCCCGGATTTGGGTCGTGACAAACTTGGTATCAGAGCATTAGGTTCGTTGGTCTCATGAAACAAGAACGAGTCTAGTAGAGTCTTAAGGAACGGTAGGGGGACGCCTTTACTTTTCTTTGAGAGGCTATAAGACTTTAGGAAAATTCCATTCTTTCTTTCTTCTTTCGTGCTATTACTTGGGTCCAATTGGTATCTAGGTGATACAAATTGGTATCTGACCATCTTCACTTTATTTCGCAGATGGTTAGAACTAGAGCAACGACTACGCCAACACCAACACCAGCACCAGCGGGACAGGGTGCGTCTGAGCCAGCCACTGGGGCTGTAGCTCGAGGAAGAGCAGCGCAAGAGGCCGTGGTAGAGGTCGTGGGAGGACGTCCTCTAGAGGAAGAGGACGAGCACCTAGCCCATCTGATACTAGGGCAGTGACTCCTCCACTGACCGAGGAAGTAATAAGAGAAGGGGAGGATGGGGAAAATGAACAAGTGCAGAATGAGGGATTGCCACCCCAACCTACCCCAAAGATGATCAATCAGGTTCTCGCCTATCTCAGTGGGTTGTCTGATCAAGGTCAGGCACCTCCAGTGTTTTCTGCACCAACACCTCCGGTTTTAGAGGTACAACATGCAGCCACTATGTCTCCTCGTATGGATGCCTCATTAGATATAGGCACGTTTCCACGTTTGACTACTGGGCCTATAATGACAAATGATCAGCATGAACTTTTCAGTAAGTTCTTGAAATTGAAACCTCCAGTCTTCAAGGGTGCTGAATCTGAGGATGCTTACGATTTTCTGGTTGACTGTCATGAGCTACTACACAAGATGGATATAGTAGAACGGTTTGGTGTTGAGTTCGTATGTTATCAAATTCAAGGGAACGCCAAAATGTGGTGGCGGTCACATGTTGAGTGTCAACCAACAGAGGCACCACCTATGACTTGGGCCTCATTCTCTAGCTTGTTTATGGAGAAGTATATCCCCCGGACTTTGAGGGATAAGAAAAGGGATGAGTTCTTGAGCCTAGAGCAAGGCAGGATGTCGGTCAATGCATATGAGGCTAAGTTTCGTGCACTATCCAGATATGCCACTCAACTTTGTTTCAGTCCACAAGAGCGGATTCATCGTTTTGTGAAGGGGTTGAGGTCAGAGTTGCGGATTTCAGCCTTACAGGTAGCGGCTACGGCATAATCCTTCCAAGAAGTGGTAGATTTCGTGGTAGACGTGGAAGGAGTGAAGCCAGATGAATTCACCATGGCATCGACATCAAAGAGGTTTCGAAAAGGAGATGAGTTTAATGGTTCTTACTCTAGAGGACAGGGTTCCGGAGGTTACTCAGTTCAACCCATTCAGTCTTCACTACAGACTGTAGTTATGGGTCCACCTTAGACCGGTCAACACCTCTCTGAGAGACCTATGCTTGACTCCAGAGAGTGTTATGGATGTGGGGAGACTGGATATATTAGAAGGAATTGTCCAAAACAGAGTTATAGATTCCCAATGGCTAGAGGTAGAGGTGGTCATGGTAGAGGCCGTTATTCTGGAGGACGTGGTGGTCGAGGTAATGGTGGTCACCAAAATGGTCGAGGTTATGGGAAAACTGGAGCCACTACATCACAACATGGTAGGGGCAATGGACAGACAAACGATAGGGCCCATTGTTACGCTTTCCCTGGGTGGTCTGAAGCGGAGGCATCTGATGCTATCATCACAGGTAATCTTCTGGTTTGTGATTGCATGGCTTCTGTATTGTTTGATCCTGGATCCACATTTTCTTATGTATCTTCCTCATTTGCTAATGGTCTAAATTTACATTGTGAATTACTTGATATACCTATTCGTGTTTCTACTCCGGTGGGTGAGTCTGTGGTAGTTGAAAAGGTATATAGGTCTTGTTTGGTGAACTTTGTGGGGAACAACACTTATGTAGATTTGGTTATCTTAGAAATGGATGATTTTGATGTAATTCTGGGTATGACTTGGCTTTCTCCGCAATTTGCGATCTTGGATTGTAATGCTAAAACGGTGACGTTAGCCAAGCCTGGGACAGATACGTTAGTGTGGGAGGGTGACTACACTTCCAATCCGGTGCGTATCATCTCCTTTATTCGTGCTAGGAAAATGGTTATTAAAGGGTGTTTAGCTTTCTTGGCACATCTCAAGGATGACACTACCCAAGTGCCTCTGATTGAGTCGGTTTCGGTGGTCCGTGAGTTTCTGGATGTGTTCCCTGCAGATCTTCCTGGTATGCCACCAGATAGGGATATTGACTTCTGTATTGATCTTGAACCGGGTACTCGCCCCATTTCTATACCCCCTTATAGAATGGCTCCCGTGGAGTTAAGAGAGTTAAAATCACAACTTCAAGAGTTGTTGAGCAAAGGCTTCATTAGACCAAGTGCATCTCCTTGGGGTTCTCCAGTTTTGTTTGTGAAGACGAAGGATGGGAGTTTTCGGATGTGCATAGACTACCGGCAATTGAACAAGGTAACTATTAAGAACAAGTATCCTCTTCCTCGCATTGATGACTTGTTCGATCAGTTACAAGGTGCTTGTGTCTTCTCTAAGATTGACTTGAGATCCGGTTATCATCAATTGAAAATACGGGCAACGGATGTGCCAAAGACTGCTTTTCAAACTAGGTATGGGCATTATGAATTTGTGGTAATGTCTTTTGGTCTTACGAATGCCCCTGCTGCGTTCATGAGTTTGATGAACGGGATTTTCAAGCCATATCTGGATCTCTTTGTGATTGTATTTATTGATGATATATTGATATACTCCAAGAGTAAGAAGGAACATGAGGAGCATTTGAGAATGGTGTTAGATTTATTGAGGAAGAAGAAGCTTTATGCCAAATTCTCCAAGTGTGAGTTTTGGCTAGATTCAGTGTCCTTCTTGGGACACGTGGTCTCTAAAGAGGGAGTGATGGTGGATCCATCTAAGATTGAGACAGTAAAGAATTGGGTAAGACCGACTAATGTGTCAGAAATACGGAGCTTTGTTGGGTTAGCTAGCTACTACCGCCGATTCGTCAAGGGATTCTCTTCTATTGCTTCCCAACTGACGAACATGACTAAGCAAAATGTTCCATTTGTATGGTCGGATGAATGTGAAGAAAGCTTTCAAAAGCTCAAGACCTTGTTGACTACCGCACTAATCCTTACCTTGCCAGTTGAAGGTAAGACTTTCATTGTCTATTGTGATGCATCCTATTCGGGTTTGGGTGCAGTGCTAATGCAAAAGAAGAATGTGATTGCTTATGCTTCAAGACAATTAAAAGTGCATGAGCGTAACTATCCAACTCATGATTTGGAATTGGCCGCGGTAGTGTTTGCATTAAAGCAATGGAGACACTATTTATATGGGGTTAAGTGTGAGGTCTATACTGATCATCGTAGCCTACAATATGTCTTTACTCAGAAAGATTTGAACTTGAGACAGAGGAGATGGATGGAACTACTGAAGGACTACGACATCACTATTTTGTATCATCCGGGGAAGGCGAATGTTGTAGCGGATGCTATAAGTAGAAAGGCGGGAAGCATGGGGAGTCTAGCTCACTTGCAAGCTTCTAGACGCCCATTGGCTAGAGAAGTTCAGATTCTGGCTAATGACCTTATGAGATTAGAGGTAAATGAGAAGGGAGGACTGTTGTCTTGCGTGGAGGCAAGATCTTCCTTCCTTGACAAGATTAAGGGAAAGCAGTTTAATGATGAAAAATTGATCCGGATCCGAGATAAAGTGTTGCGAGGAGAAGCTAAGGAAGCACAAATCGATGAGGAAGGTGTTTTGAGGATTAAGGGAAGGGTATGTGTACCCGCGTCGATGATTTGATCAACACCATTCTGACAGAGGCTCATAGTTCAAGGTATTCAATACATCCGGGTGCAACCAAGATGTACCGTGACCTAAAGTAACACTTTTGGTGGAGTAGAATGAAGCGTGATATTGTAGATTTTATTGCCAAATGTCCAAACTGTCAACAAGTAAAGTATGAACACCAAAGGCCCGGAGGAACACTTCAGAGGATGCCCATTCCGGAATGGAAATGGGAGAGAATCGCAATGGACTTCATGGTTGGTCTTCCAAAGACATTGGGAAAGTTTGATTCTATTTGGGTAATTGTTGATAGGTTAACTAAGTCTGCTCACTTCATTCCGGTCAAAGTGACTTACAATGCAGAGAAGTTAGCCAAACTTTACATCTCGGACATTGTGCGATTGCATGGGGTTCCACTCTCCATTATATCAGATAGAGGTACGCAGTTTACTTCTAAGTTTTGGAAAACATTGCATGGGGAATTGGGTACTAGGTTGGACCTTAGTACTGCGTTCCATCCTCAGACCGATGGTCAGTCAGAGAGAACGATTCAAGTGTTGGAGGATATGCTTCGCGCATGTGTGATAGAGTTTGGTGGCCATTGGGATAGCTTCTTACCCTTAGCGGAGTTTTCATACAATAATAACTATCACTCAAGCATTGATATGGATCCATTTGAAGCATTGTATGGTAGGAGATGTAGGTCCCCCATTGGTTGGTTTGATGCATTCGAGGTTAGACCTTGGGGTACTGATCTTTTGCGGGATTCGATAGAGAAAGTGAAATCTATTCAAGAAAAGCTTCTAGCGGCGCAAAGTAGGCAAAAAGAATATGCAGATCGAAAGGTTAGAGACTTAGAGTTCATGGAGGGTGAACAAGTCTTGTTGAAAGTTTCGCCAATGAAAGGGGTGATGCGGTTTGGTAAAAGAGGCAAGCTAAGCCCAAGGTACATTGGTCCCTTTGAAGTACTTAAGCGAGTAGGGGAGGTGGCTTATGAGTTAGCCTTGCCTCCAGGGCTGTCCGGAGTACATCCGGTATTCCATGTGTCGATGTTGAAAAGATACCATGGGGATGGAAACTATATTATTCGTTGGGATTCAGTCTTGCTTGATGAAAATTTGACTTATGAGGAGGAGCCTGTTGCCATTCTAGATAGAGAAATTCGCAAGTTGAGATCAAGAGATATTGCATCCATCAAAGTTCAATGGAAGAATCGACCCGTTGAAGAAGCCACTTGGGAGAAGGAGGCAGATATGCGAGAAAGATACCCACATCTGTTTACAGATTCAGGTACTCCTTTTCGCCCTTGTTTTCCTTCTTGTGATCGTTCGGGGACGAACGATGGGTAAATTGGTATCTATTGTAACGACTTGTTTAGTCGTTTTGAGCAGCAGATTTTATTTCTAGAAAAACAGGCTGAGGCGACGGACCCCATGACGGACCGTCATGGGCACGACGGACCATCGCAGGGTCTCGTTTCAAAACACTTAGAAAATCTGAAATTGGGTACTGAAAATCGACTCTCTGAACTTCGTGACGGAATGGAAGGACGGACCGTCACAGACTCTTCAGAGAAATTGAGTCTCTGAACTCTGTGACGGGCAGCAGGACGGACCGTCGCAAGCGCGACGGGCCGTCACAGACTGCGTAATCCCAGTCTGGGTCGGATTTCTTTATACATTTTAAGGGACGTTTTGGACTATTCCTACTTTAATTATAAAGTTAGAGGGTTAATGTTAACAAGTCTAATTACTTGGGGGTTAAAAGAGGTAACCTTAAGTTAATTAGTGGGTTATTATTGCCATCTTTTATTCTTAATTATATACTAATTAGGGTAAAAGAAAGAGGGTTTTGAATAAAGAAAATAGAAATAACAAGAGAGAGAGGGAGAATCGAACGAGGAAGAAAGAAGAACAAAGCTTTGGGAATTTGCTTGCTTGATCACTAGTCTTCGGTGGAGGTAGGTTATGATTTTTATGCTTTCATACTAAACTCTTAATAGAGAATGATATGTATTGATAGTATTGTAAACCCTGCTATGCGCTTAATTGTATGCATGCATGAACGTGATTATATAATTGTGATTATTTTAAGCATGATGAAGTTATTGAATCCCAAATCTTGATAAAAAACCTAATCTCTTTTTAATGATGATTCTTTGGTAAGGGAGAAGGCTTGATGAACTAAAGTAATGGGATTGATGATGCCTTGGTAAGGGAGAAGACTTGATGAGTTGATAGAATGAGATTAGGGGATCGAGTGTCACGAACCGACACGTAGATTTAGGGGATCAGGTGTCACAAACCGACACATAGATTTAGGAGATCGGGTGTCACGAACCGACACGTAGATTTAGGAAATCGGGTGTCATGAACCGACACATAGATTTAGGGGATCGGGTGTCACAAACCGACACGTAGATTTAGGGGATCAGGTGTCACGAACCGACACGTAGATGTAGGGGATCAGAGTGTCACGTTCCGACACATAGTAGTAGGGGATCGGAGTGTCACGTACCGACATAAGAGGATTAATGAATATGAGGGAGCGGAGTGTCACGTACCGACACAAGAGAAATAAAGATAATGAATCTTGAAAGATGTTAATATACTCAATCTAATGAACATAATTCCGAAATGAGTATGGTATTGAGGCTTGAGTCCTCATGTGTGAACTTGACGGTAATTGTTAATGATATAGTACTTGCTGTTGCTACATGTTGAGTATCATAGTTGATTTTATGATATTACTTGGTATATATTGTTTTCTATTTTGAGTTGGCCGATGATATCTACTCAGTACCCGTGTTTTGTATTGACCCCTACTTTTATTGTTTTCTTCTTGTTTAATTGTGGAGTGCAGCAAACGTGCCGTCATCTTCGACTCAACAGTAACTCTAGCCAGTCTTCATTACTCCGGATATCAGGGTGAGCTAATGATTCTAGCTTGGACTGAATCTTTCTCTTCATGTCTTGATGCCTTGAAGTTCCGGCATGGACTAGCTTTTATTTGTTTTAGCTTCTTAGAATACTCTTAGTTTAGTAATTTGATCATAGATGTTCTTGTGGTGATGACTTCCAGATTTTGGGAAATAATAGTTATTGAATTGGTTTTTATTAATGAGTTTAAGTCTTCCACATTACTTTATGTTGATATTACATTGAAATGTTAAGGTTTAGATTGGTTGGTTCGCTCACATAGGAGGGTAAGTGTGGGTGCCAGTCGCAGCCCGGATTTGGGTCGTGACATAAAATAAAACAATTAACGAAAAAAGAAGGAAAATAAAACATTAGTAAATGAATAGTTAAAGAACAACTTTAAATTTGTGGTGTAGTTTTTATTTCTTTAGCAACCTAATATATTTCGAATATGTTCATAAAATCAGTAATGATTTGCAAAGTGCTATTTCATATTTACATTTTCAAAAACATTATTTTTATCATTGATATTATTGCATTATCATATAAAAGAATAGGCTTATAGTAAATCAAAGGAATAGAAGGTGAGTCGTTTTTTTCATCTTTCAGTTTTTGTTTTGCTATGCAAATAATTTATTTATATGTGGTATAGTTTGATATTTATTTTTATAAGGTATATTAATTTGATTATAATATCTTTTAATTGATCATTGAAATTCATTAATTTGTACCTCCTAATATTGTGAAATTATATGTGATTAGATGAAAAACATTTTAAGTTAATTTTTAGGATACAACGAGAAAAGAGTGTGCTAAATAGGTTGTAACATATTTTGTAAATAATATTTTTATTTTAGCTAAAATAGAGTTAATAATTTTAATACTATGATTTAGATTGATTTATGAACTTAAAATTTAATTGATTAGCAAAAACATATCAATTTAACACATCCACTATGTTATTAATCTTCATCACATTAGAAGAAGGAGAAGTTGTTAAAATAATGTTTAGAGTCTTTTATGAACATAGCCTTATTATACATAAATTATGATAATATTTTGTTAGCATTATTTATGTATGAAAAATTAAAACATTCTATATAATTATACATGCACTTTTGTTACTCAATAATAATTCATATTTAGTAATTCATAAATTTAAAAATTATTATATTTTAAAATATTCACGCAATATTCGAATACGTATACTAGTTGATGAATAATACCAAAAGGAATTAGTAAAAATTTATGTTCACATGATTAAAAAAATTAATTGTGTTTCTAAAAAGATAAAATTTGACTCTATTTCACAAAGTAAGGAAGAAAATTAATTAAAAAAATATCAAACTTAAGTTTTAATGTAAATTATCTAATAAATTATAAAAAAAATGTCCAATTAAAAACAAACACATGTTCATACTAATATATTTTAACAATTTCTTTTTGGCTTAAGTCATCGATAGCCACTTAAAATTGTCCGCAAATTTCACTTAGACACCTCTTCTTAGACTTGTTCCAATTGAACACCTAGACAACAAAATTTTTTACCTATTAAACCCTTTTTGTTGACATGGCAAAGCGTTTGTAGTACACACAAAGAAAGGAGCGTAAAAGCATAACTTTTAGAAAAAAAAAGATTTTATATCTTCTTCTTCTTTGAGAAAGCTCATCACCATTTTTTCATGGCAAGCTGCAACCATCACCGCTCATAATTCTGCAACCATCACCACTCATAATTCTTTCTCCTTCTTTTTCGATTTTCAGCCATTCTCTTTCTCTAATACACCAGTTTATTAAATCGGTTGCTGTCATCCACAAGTCTACCATTGTCAAACAACCTTAGCCTTTCAAACAACCAACTACACATTCAAATTTGCCACCGTAAGTAAAATGTTATCTCTGCTGCCACCAAAAGTATCTATCCCTTGTTCATCTATTTTGTCAAATTAAACCCAAACATAAATTAAATAAAAATCTTAAAACAAAAGAAAAACAAAAAAAGGAAGAAGATGAAGCGGAGATTCCTTTCCATTGAAATGGGGTGTTAAGCAAATTTCATTAAATAAAGATAAAAAAAATTTAAAATAACAAGCAATTAGTGATCAATCATCTTTTTACTTTACTTTAGAGTTCATTATTTCCGGCAAACTTCATTTTTTCGGGAAGAATAATACGAATTTGAAATTATTCGTTGAAATTGTTAATTTATTTAAATTTTAAAGAACTGACAACACAAGAAGAAGAAAGAACATCAATAAATCAAAATGAAGTTTGAGGATAAGAGTAAGATTAAAAAATGGTAGTCTATGGTGTATTTGGGGAAGGTTCTGGCGAAAAAGGAGAAGGGTAATGATGATTTTCTTTTTCTTTTATTTCTAAAAAAATATATAATTTTTTTAGTTATTCTAGGTCCAATATCACGTGTCTTCTTTTAATTAGTTACTATGCCACATCATTCGCAAGTGTATAACACACACTCTCTTATTTCAGCTGATTGTCTATAAAGTATTTGATAGGTAAATTTTTTATTAGTACGGGTGTTCAATTGGAACAAGCCTAAGAAGAGGTGTCTAAGTGAAATTTGCGGACAACTTTAAGTAACTATCGATGACTTAAGCAGTTTCTTTTTCGTCTCCCAAAAAGTAAACATACTCTTTATGCCACATATACATCGAAGGATGTGTTTATTGTACTTTAGGAAAAATGCATAAATTCACTTTAGAAGGTGTATTGAAAAGTCAGTTACACACTTAAACTATTGAGGCGATCTATTACATACTTATACTACTCAAAAGAAATTTAATATCATCCTCGAAGCTGACATAAAAATAAAATTAAATAAAAATGAAAAAAAGCGCGTTTGAGTAAAATAAAGGGCAAATTTTTTTCCCACCCATACCCTTCTCCTTCAGTTTTTCTACCTTTCTTCTTCCTCCATTTTTTTTTAATCACAAACACTATTTTCATATCAAATTTATCAAGCCAAGAACGGATTATTCAATTTATTTTTGTGTCTTTTTGTTGATTGTGATTATTTGAAATAAAAAAAATCAGATCTTGCTTTTTTTGAAATATCAATTTTTTAATGTATGTTCATAGATCCTTCTTCTCTCTTAGAAAAATCTTCTCTAGATTCATTTGAAAATCAGTAATAGTAAATCGAGCACTAATTTTTCAATTGTCCGACTAAAATCTTTACAATTATAAAATTACAGCTTTTCACAATTCTCTTCTTTGAGCTTGAATGAAATTTGTATATTATGATAAATTTTTTGTGGTAGGTTTGTGATGGGTGAAAAACTTGTGGTGGTATGACTTTTATTTTCGATAATGAAAATGAAATTTGTAATTTTGATGGGGATGGTGAATTTATGATTATGATTGTGATGAATTTCAATGATAGTGATATAGTTCTGATGGTTAATTAGTTAAATTTATGATGTTTGTTATCGATTTTCTTTGATGACAATGGTTGCGGAAAAAAACCGATCGTGAATTTGATTAAGGGTGGTGTATGGTGGTGGAGAAGTAATTTGATGATAATAGCAAATGGTAGTAATTTAATAGTGGGTTAGATGGTGTATAGGGAAGAAGAAATTGGGTGACTTGGATTTTTTTTCCAAAAATCTGACGTAATTATTGATGTGACAGTGACATGGCGATGTTGTGGCGCGAGTGTGAAATACTTTCTCATCATGTGACTGGTCTATGTGCGTCAAAGTTGAATAAATTCACTTTTAAGTAATTTAGGTGTGTAATAGGTCGTCGCAATAGTATAAGCGTGTAACATGACAAATTTAAGGGAGAATTTATGTTTTTTCCCTATACATTAAAATAACTGGGGGGGGGGGGGGGCGGGGGAGAGGATAATAAGACCTACTACTACTATGTTACCAGGATGTGTGCTTTTCATATATGACCTTGTCTTTGTTTGCTCTTTCCAAATCAATTTTCAAGATTCATTTTCTTAGATTTTTCTTCTTTCAAGCTTTAATATCCTTGTGAGAAGTATAAGAAAAAAACATTATTGAATTATTGTTATGTATTTTTCATGCTGCCAATCAATTGTTGACACTCAATTTTGACCTAAATTTTTCAAAATTCACAACTTTTAAGTTTTATTGATTTAATAGTATAAAATGATTTTTTTCAACATTTAAAATAAGTTTATCAATAACTATCTTTATTTATAAAAATTTAGGATTTTTTATCAGTTGATTTTAAAATTATATTTTTACATGTCATTAGTTATACTCATTATATTTTTTAATATTCATTTTATTTGTTACAATTGTTAATATTTATGTTGATATTTAGCATAATCAAAAAATTTATTCGAATACGATTAAAATTTGCACACACAATTGATCAATAATTTTGGGCCACAATCCCAAGCACACAAAATTCAAGCTCATTACGTAATTATTTTTTCTATTTAAGTTTTACTAGGTCAAGAAATAAGGATGTCGGTGGATAAATTTAGGGGTAAATTTTCAGATTTTTAGGGTTCAAAAAGTTTTTTTTTTATTGTTCATTATTTTCCTGCAAGTCACCGTAGTTCTGTCGAAATTCAGCGAGTCCACCATCCAAAATACTCTAGTTGTTGGGGGAGCATAACAGGACCTACTCCTACTACGTTACCTAGATGTGTGACTATCGTGGATGACCTTGTCCTTATTTGCTCTTTCTAGATCGATTTTCAAGATTCATTTTCCTAGATTTTTTTTACAAGCTCTGTTACCATGTGAGAAATATAAGAAACGAATATTATTGAATTGTTGTTTTGTGTTTTTCATGTTGCAAATCAATTGTTGACACCCAATTTTGGCCTAACATTTTCAATGTTTGCAACTTTTAAGTTTTTTATTTTATTTAATAGTTCAAAATAATTATTTTTATAATTTTAAATAAGTTTAACTATAACTATCTTTAATTATAAAAAAAATAAAAATTTTCATTAGTTAATTTTAAAATTGCATTTTACATGTCATTAGTTATATTCATTAAATTTTTTATATTTATTTTATTTGTTACATTTGTTGATATTTATCACAATTTATTTTTTTTTAAAATACGATTAAAATTTACATACACAATTGATCGATAATTCTGGGCCACAATCCCAAACCCATAAAATTTAAGTTTACCACATAATTATTTTTTGCTATTTAAATTTTACTAGGTTAAGAAATAAAGTGATCATAGATAAATTAGGGCTAAATATTTATAATTTTAGAGTTCGAAAAGTTATTTATCATTGTTCATTATTTTCCAGCAAGTCACCGGACTTGTGTCGAAATCTGGCGAGTCCACTACCCAATAGACCCCAGTTGCTGGGGAGGATAATAAGACCTACTAATACTACGTTACTTGTACGTATGACTATCATGAATGACTTTGTCCTTATTTGTTCTATCAAAATTAGTTTTCAAGATTCATTTTCCAAGATTTTTCTTTTTTCAAGCTCTGATACCAAGTGAGAAGTATAAGAAAAGAATATTATTAAATGAAAAACTAACAGAAAATGACAAACTACGTTTTTATTAAAATAATATGCTATACTATATTAAATTTATATTTTATGGTTATATTTACTTGATAAATAACAAATACATCTTAAACACTCCTAAAATATATTTTCCTCTATTTTCACATTTTTCTCTCTCTGTCATATTCAATTAGCACGCCTAAAATTTCTTTTCCCTATTTCACGTTTATATCTATTTTCAAGATCCACTTTTTCATTTTCAATTAATCATCCAAATCTTCCCAAGATCATATTCATCCTAAATTCCTTAATCATCTTCATTTCTACCAAGTTTTCACAAATTTAGCTTAGTAATTTTCGATCATCATATCCGCAAACTTGCTTGTTTTTTGGAGAACTGTGTTGTCTAGATCATACAAGTTTCTTCAAAAAAAATTTCTATTTTTCTGTCAAAGTCTTTAATATTTCAATGTTTATGATTTATAGAATTTAAGTTGTTGAAAGCAATGTCGAAATCAAATATCCCAAGGAGAATCACAAGAGGTACAAACTATACCGATAATTGCATGATTGAAATACCTTTTTTGATCTCTGTATAACTTAAATTTAATCACAAATTTCAGGCTTTAGCGCTGTGATGAAAATAGAGAAGAAGTCAAAATTGCCTAATAGTCTTTCAAAATTACAGTTGAATGAAGAACTAGTAATGTCTAGTTATTCTAAAAGAAAAGAAGGACCAACGGTGAAAACGGTTAAAACAAAAATTTATAAGAGGAGAAAAGTAAAAAATCTGAAGATCGGTATAAGAATAAAAAAGCAGAATTGGCGATTGATATGAATTTGGGCATTTATCGGATATCAAACAAGAATTGGTTCTACTATCTGTCTTATGATAAACAACTTCTGAATGATGAGGTAAACATATGAATAAATATGTAAATGGTATTGTTCCTATTTATAAGATATATACATTTCTACATTTATTAATTATTTTTTGTAACTTTTCACAGCATATTGATGTGATACTATATTATTTGCGTAAAAAAAAGTAAATACAACATCGCTAATCGCTATAGATCCACTACTGCTGACTGTCTGTTCAAGTCAAAAATTGCTGAAATTTATGTTGTATATGCTGAAGTTGGAAGCAAGATATGTGTTACAAATGTTGAAAGCGACATACGTGATTACATAAAAAGATATAGGTTGATCGCTTCCATTCCATGGAATACAATCGATAATGTTTTAACCAGTGAACGTGGAGTATAAAAATTACTAGGAGTTGGCTGTTTTGTCATTAATTGACAAGCAAATTTATGTAGATAACTCATACAGAGTAGCAGGTCATAACTGTTACATTAGAGATGAAATTCAAAAGCTTGCTCAGCTTCTGTCAATGTATGTTTCAATGGAGCTTTTAAATAATTCAGATGATATAGAAGATAAGCACTTCGCGTACGACATGACGTATGTGGATGATATACACAAGGATCAGATTACTTGTATGTATAAAAAAAAGTCTCTTAATTCTCTTTTTAAATAAAAAGTATCCTATTTAACAAGTAATTTATCTTTCAGGGATTGCGGAATATATTTGATAGCATTTGTCGAGTACCTAAGTGAGGGTGAAGGTATTTCAATTCAATACCTTGATTCTAAGTTACATCGCATCAGGTACGGTGCACTCTTGTGGGAATATGCAATGACAAATATAATAGAAGGGGATGATAGCGAGAATGAGGTACAACCCAGAATAATGAGGCCTCCCGCAAGAATCGATAATAGTCAACTTGTTCTGATTGATTAGTATCATATACTAGTTGTCTTTTTGAGCTTCTATTTTCATGCTTATGATTAAAATTAATATTTTTGTTTTTTTATCAAACATTATCAACTCTTCTTTCAATTCATATATGATCACATTATTTGTCAGTTTTTGTTTCAGTTATTGCATTAAATGTAATAGTAGGAAGAGATCGATGTATGTTTATACAAATGTCCAGTCTATTTGAACACATACATTTGGATATCTAACTTTGTTCGGTTGTTTGTTATTTTATCAACATACTCAATTGTATAAACATATCTATTTTGATTCCAGTTCTTACTTAAGGACATTTGGTTACTTACTTTCAGTAATTTGTAAGCGTATACTGAGAAAATTGTTACTTTTATATTTGTTTCATAGGTCCTGTGTTATGTTTAATCAGTATAACTATTTATATGTGTATTCACAACATTTACTCTAGTATAACTATATTAATGTACTACAGGTAGTTTGTGTGTGTCAATAATTTTTAGTAGTATCAATTTGATATATGGGTATTATCGATTTCAAAATTTGTATCATGTTTAATATTGAGATAATATTCAAGTATTATAATGTAAAACAAATATTTCAAAAGGCAAATAATTCATTATTCCTTTATTCAACATAACAAAATTTAACTAAAAGAACACTTCAAAAGTGACATGTATCAGTTCCTATGCATTTCGTGTTGCAGTTCGACATGAACGCCTATTATGACCTCGTTGTCCACATGTACTACAAGAATTGGTACCCTTCCTTTTGCTCAATTCGCTAATTGACTTCTCCCGTTGCCTTTTTGGCCTTTCTAGAGGTCGATTGTATTTTGGTGGCAACACAACTTCGGTAACAATGTGTTCAGGTATGTTCCATTTACTTTTGTCAAGGAGAAGATACACAGGGACTTTATATATTTTCAATATTGTTCATGGCTTATAAAAATTTAAGCAATATTCATCTGAAGCATGTGATTTTAGTTCAACACACTCCACGCATGTGAGCACGGGACAACCTATAATCAATACAGAAATATAATTATACACTTCAATATCAAAGCAAATATGTTTTAATTACTAAAATAAATGAATACATAATCAATTGAATAAGACAATTTTTTATCATTTAACTTTTCTTCAACATACATACCATCATATGCCCATATTTGATTCATTAAGCACAAGCATCTCCTGAAGCTTCTTCCCAAGTAGTGCGAATGTGCATGATGCATTTGTTAGTTTTGATTTGCCTCTGCAAACATATATCAATAAACGTAAAATGAATAAATTTAACAACAATTTACCTACTAGAGTTTGACCTCTCCACCAAGAATTTAAGCCTTTTTTCGATTGAATACTTTTCTATTACAATCTCTCAATATCGACTTATCCATGAATATCTCATCCATCATTATCTCCTTTTACGATCTGTTCATAATTATTAAATCATTTTCACAATCAAATGCATCTATTGTTTGGTCGGCAAATGTTGGGACAATTGCTAATGTATCATTCACACCATTTAATTCTTGATTGTACTCAAGTTGCAACACATTACCTTCAATAGAAGTTTCTCCAGAATCAGAATATACAATATCAATATCGTAAATACTAACACATAATGGGATATACTCCAATTTGAGTATTCATTTTTTTTCAACTGAACGTATAGGCGCACATCCATGTCGTTACATATTTACATAGGCGTGTCGTCACCTTCAATAGTGTATTTAATCTTCATACACTTTTTTGTAAGGTCGATATCAATTGTACCAAAATCGCATTAACTAATTCAAAATATGAAGCAAATTCCTTCAAAATAATTTCGTCAATGTTGTATTCTACATAAATTCTTATTGCTCCATTTTCAAGAATGGCGGATCAAACTACAGATACTAGCCATGATTTTTTTTTGTTTCAGTCGTGAAATAAAGAAGAAAAGATCGCACTTTTTTATATTTTAAACTGATCAAAATCCTATAAGGAATTGGTCAGTTACAATTTTAAAGAGCCAAATTAGTGGGTCTAAGGGTTGGAAGATATTCTTTCAGTTACAATTCAGTTCAAATGTATTTTTGTATTTACAAAAAAATATTTCAGCTATTTTTTAACCCAAAGTGTAGCTACTTTTTTGAATATGATAACTAAATCCATCTCAAACTAACATCCCTCAAACTATAGTCATTTATGTAAGTTTTTACATTATTAAATTGTTATCATGTTGCCAATCAATTGTTGACACACAATTTTGACCTAACACTTTTAAAATATTCAACTTTTAAATTTGATTTATTTAATAATTCAAAATGAATTTTTCCTATTTTAAATAAGTTTATCGATAACTATTTTTATTTATCAAAATTTGAGATTTTTTATAAGTAAATTATAAAATTATTTTTTTACATGTCATTAGTTCCGCTCATTATATTTTTTAATATTTATTTTATTTGTTACATTGGTTAATATTATGTTGATATTTAGCACAATCTAGAAATTTATTCACGTACAATTAAAATTTCTATGCACAATTGATCAATAATTCTGGCACAATCCCAATCAAACAATATTCAAGCCCATTACATAATTATTTTTTCTATTTAAATTTTACTAGGTTAAGAAATAAGGGGTTGGTGGATAAATTTAGGGGTAAACTTTAAGATATTTATGGTTCGAAAAGTTCTTTTTCATTGTTCATTATTTTCCACCACCCATAAGACATCAGTTTTTGGGAGAGGATAATAAGACTTACTAATACTACATTAACAGGATGTGTGACTATTACGAATGTCCTTGTTTTTATTTTCTCTTTCTAGATCAGTTTTCAAGATTAATTTTCCTAGATTTTTCTAATTTCAAGCTCTGATACCATGTGAGAAATATAACAAAAGAATATTATTGAATTGTTGTTTTGTATTTTTTTTATGTTGCCAATCAGTGTTGCTTCCCAATTTTTGCCTAAAACTTTCAAAATCTGAAACTTTTTTATTTTTATTTATTTAATGTAGTTCAAAATGAATTCTTTTTAATTTTAAATAAATTTATCGATAACTATCTTTATTTATCAAAATTTAGGATTTTTTATCAGTTGACTTTAAAATTATTTTTATACATTTCATTAATTACCTTCATTACTTTTTTTAATATTTATTTTATTTGTTACATTTGTCAATATTTATGTTGATATTTAGCACAATCTAGAAATTTATTCAAATACGATTAAGATTTATATACACAATTGATCGATAATTGTTGGCCACAATCCCAAGCCCACAAAATTCAAGCTCATTACATAATTATTTCTTATATTTAAGTTTACTAGGTCAAGAAATAAGGTTGTGATAGATAAATTTTGAGGTAAAATTTCAGTTTTTTAGGGTTCAAAAAATTATTTTTCATTGTTTATTATTTTTCAGCAAGTCAGCGGAATTCTGCCGAATTTCAGCGAGTCTATAATCCAAAAGACCTCAGTTGACGAGGGAGGATAACATCACCTATTTCTACTGCGTTATCAGGATATGTGACTATCATGGATGACCTTGTCCATATTCGTTCTTTTCAGATCAATTTTAAAGATTCATTTTCCGAGACTTTTCTTATTTCAAGCTCTGATACCGTGTTAGAAGTATAAGAAAAGAATATTATTGAATTGTTGTTTTGTATTTTTTATGTTGCCAAAAAATTGTTGACTATCAATTTTGGCCTAACATTTTCAAAATTTGCAATTTTTAAGTTTTATTTATTTAATAGTTCGAAATAACTTTTTTTTTAAAATTTTATATAAGTTTATCGATAACTATCTTTATTTATCAAAATTTAGGATTTATCAAAATTCAATCCCATTACATAATTATTTTTAAACTGTAACTAATTATTTTATTTTTTGGTTCAGTATCTCCATCATTATTTTGTACCTTTTCATTTTCCCCATAAAATATTTTCCTTCTATTCTTCGTCTCATGACTCTTCCCCTCTATCTAATTGTAATACTCCAGAAATTTTTTCGAACTAAGACTTGAGGTCAGTCTCTAGATTTAGCACCAAGATTTCTAAAAAGAATTCAATTGAGAATAACAAAAATCTAAAATTTTCCGAGTTAAGCTAAGTATGAGTTTTTTGTCAACTTCAAACGACAATAACTCCGAGTAAAGGATAGTTAGGTGTTCTAAAGGATACCATTGGAAAGATCTTTGAATTATCTTTTCAAATCCATCAAGTTTGTTAAATTTCAAGTTCAGATGAGTGAGATATGACATTTGAAGTTAGTCTGTCCACTTAAGAAAAGTTAGCCAAAAATAGTGAGGGGTATTTTGGTCCTTTCCTTATCCAATCAGTTGTCTCGTTTTTAATCATATTTTAAGGGTCTAATCCTCTTAGGTTCATTTTTATAATCCTAATAAACACCTAGGGTTTTAGTTGAGAGTTCAAGAAGAGGCAAGAAAAGAAAAAAGTAGAAAACAGGCAAGGATGAAGGTGTTCGTCGACGTTCTTGACTTTAGTTGTGAATTTTCGCCATGGATCTATTCCTTAAGAGGTATGTAAGCTTCCATAGTGTTGGATTTTTTCACCCACACGCCAATCATGTTAATTTTCAGCGAAATTCATGCTTAAAATTTAAAGATTAGAGCTCTTGAGTAAAGGAAAAATAAAAAATTATGCATTGTTCGTCCCTACAGTAAAATTGCGTCCCTTGTTGTTGGCTATATATATATAATATAAATATATATATAATATTAATTGAAAAATCGAATAGGTACATTTTAATTCAATAAAGTGAAAGTTTGATTATAATTTTAAAACATATATTTAAATAATTTCTATCTATAAAATAATCTTCATATTAAAAGTACATTTATACTTGTTTTTTTTTAATTTGACACTTAAAAGCATTTTTTAAAAAAGATTATTCAAACACAACCTGGTTATCAAAAATAATTTTCCAAATCAATTATCCAAATACAAATTGTGGTTTTTTTTCAAAAGCACTTTTCTAAAAAGCTATTTTTATATTAAAAAGGTGTTTCTAGAAGTAAACAGATTTTAGCAACAATATCAAACAAAATTTTAAAATGAACCTACTACAACTTTAAACTTAGAAATACAAGAATATGCAACTTATATGGGACTAACTACATCTATTGAGATACTGGCCAGATTCGATTAAAAATAATTCAACCAGGCGAATTCGAGGTTTGGGTTGGTTATCAAGTTGTCGGACTAGTTCCAACTAATCCAAGTTTAGAAGGGTTTTAACTAGCCTGCGTGGGTCTAGGCTATATTGTGTGAGTCTGGGTTGATTATTATAAAACGATACATTTAAAAATAAACTAAAAATTACATAATATCTTAAATAAAAATGTAACTTACATAACATTGTACTGTGTAAATATGGGTACCCTATTAAATCATTAACGTGACATAATCGATGCTAGGCCATTAGTTGAGAAATTTGAACCATGTAGAATAGGTCTGAAAAAACCCCAACCCAAGTCGAACTCTAACACCCCAGAAATTTTTTCGAACTAAGACTTGAATCGTTAATTGTATTGAGTAATATTTTACCAAGGAATTAAATTTTATTTAAGTATTAAGGTCAGTTCACTAGATTAAGCACCAAGAGTTCCAAAAAGTATAAAACTAGAAATAGCAAAATCTGAAATTTTATTAGTTAAGCTAAATATGATTTTTTAGGTCAGCTTCAAACGATCATAACTCCTAGCACATGATGGTTCAGGTGCAATACAAGATACAATTGAAAGATACTTGAATTATCTTTCCAAAGCCATCAAGTTTGCTAAATTTTTAGTTCAGATGAGTGAGATGTGACCTTTTGAAGTTAGGTTGTCCAGTTAAGGAAAGTTAGCCGAAAATATTGAGGGATATTTTGGTCCTTTCCTTACCCAATCAGATATAACTCGTTTTTTGTCATATTTTAGGGGTATAATCCTTTTAGTTTCATTTATATAATCCTAATAAACACCTAGGATTTTAGTTGAGAGTTCAAGAAGAGGCAAGAAAAGAGAAGAGGAGAAAAGAGGCAGTGATGAAGGCGTTCGTCGACATTCTTGAGTCTAGTTGCGGATTTTCTCCATGGTTCTAATCCCTAAGATTTATGTAAGCTTCTATGGTTTTGGATTATCTCACCCACACACCAATAATGTATTTTTTTCAGACGAAATTTAATGCTTAAAGTTTAAAGATTAGAGTTCTTAAAAGGTTCTTGAAATTCATTCTAAATCTTGTTGTGTTGGAGTTTTGATGATTTCTTGAGATCAAATTTAGTAATTTTAGTGTTGTCTCCAGATATTAAGGTGTAATTAAGTTAATTAATTGACTCCAAGTGATTGGGGAAGAAACCGTTTGAATTAGGCGATTTAGGGTGAAAAATGAGCAAAAGTGCTCGGCAGAAATTATGGGTTGGGGCCTGGCGCGGCGCGCATGCCAGGGTGCCCCAAACCCATATTTTTCCATCAAGGGTTGTGGCTACGCGCCAGCCATATCCCCAGGGTCGTCTGCGCAATCCATTTTGTCTCTGGTAGCTCCGTTTGAGTTCGTTTAAAGTGAACCTTCACTCCTTTTCGATTCTAACTAATCTAAGCTACTTCTAACCACCTAAAGTCAGTCCTAACATGATCATAAACTTGAATTCATAATTCATAATTCAAATTCAAGGTATAGTTGAGAGTTAAGTTTTGAGAATTCTTTCAAACGTTCTAAGAAAGTCCTTTTGAGGAGTCTTCCACAACTTCTAGTTAATTGTTTCAAGACTCAATCAAGTGAATATAAGAGTGAGGAGAATGTATTCATAAGTCTAAAATGTCACCTAGATCATTAATATCAATAACAATAACTTTTGAATTCATAATTCACATTCAAGAGCGAGTTAAGAGTACAATTCAAGAAAGTCTTTAAGTTCAAATTGTGAATTCTTTGAGATCCATTATTGATTTGAACTATAGTTTTGAGGAAGAAAATAAGTGAATGAGAGAGTTATAAACATGAGTTCCATCTAGTTACTTAGACCTTCAAGTCGAATTGTTCATGTCCATAATTCCGCATGAACCCTATAAGTCGAACAATCTTGAGTTAAGAAGTACCTTTCAGTTCTCGAGTTGAGTAGTTCATGCTCATAATTCCGCATGAACCCTCAAATTTGAAAATCATGAAATCATCCACATGAGATCATGAACCTTGAATTCATACTTCAATTCAAGGAAAGTTAAGACTCACGTCTAGAATTTAAGAAGCAAGTCAAAGTAAAGTTATAAAGTTTTCTAAAGTCTTTCACAAACGTTTTCACTTTGTTTTAAAGACTTAAAATTCAAGTCAAGAAAGAGTAAAAAGTTGAGTTAAATTCTCAAAAGTTATAAGAGAACTAAGTATTCCCTAAGAGTTAAGTTTGAAGTTAAGTAAAGCTAAAAAGTTTATTTCATTTCTCAAAATCTATATGGGAACTAAGTATTCCCTAAAGGTTTATAAAATTTTTCACATTTAAGTTAAAAGAAAACTAAGAGTTCCAAAAGAGCTTTGAACTAAAAGGGAAATATTGTTTTCAAAAGGGAGCTTTTCAAAATCTAAAGGGTTCAGTAAATTATCTCAACCCAAATGAAGGAAGTTTTATTAAAAGTGTGAGCTAAAGTACATTTTGGGAGTAGTATTGAGCATCGATGTGGGGGTGAGAGTTCATATTAACTCAAGTCTCCATGTAAACCATGTAGCCAACATGGGAATTGACGGGCCATACTTTTTAGATAATCATGTAAGGAGAGCTAGTGTATCCACTAAGTTATGTAAGTTCAAAGGAACCGTGGCAAGGTATAGGATGGTCCTTGGACAATGTGAGGTAATACGTTGTATCATCACTTAGTCTCAAAGTGATGGTTGTCGGTTAGAGAAACTCCCACAGTATTAATTACATGGTTCCTCAAGGGGTTGTGCTTAGTATGTATGGGTGTACGAGACTTCATTCATGCATTGCACAAGTAGACTTTTAGATGGAGCATGATTTGTTTTTATGATATTATTATCTTGAATTAACATCATGTTTTTTATACAGCTTTTCTTTATATTGCATTTGTTCTAAACTGCTTTATATTGAAATGAGTTCAGTTGTCTACAGTTGAGTATATTGAGTTGAGTATCCATAGTCAAGTATCATATCTTTGAGTTGATTCTTATTCTTGCTTTTAGTTGAGTTGAAAAGAGGTAAGTATGTTTCCTTTTTATTCAAGTACCAAGCTTATTTTATATTTTAGAATTTCATCTACCTACTCGTACATTCTACGTACTGAGCCATTTGGCATGCATCTTTTGATGGTGCAGATACATGTATTCATGATCATCAAAAGGAGCTTCGTTGATATATTCCAGATTTTAAGTTATTCAGGGTGAGCCTCCTTGTTTCCGGAGGATTTATTTACTTTCACTTTGTCGTGGGTCTTGTCCCGGCATTCATCAATATCAGTTAGAGGTTTCATAGATAGTCAGTTTAGTTAAGGAGTCTGTATTTTGCATTTACTTTGTTAAATGTTTGAAAGACTAAAGTATCCTATTTTACTGCTAGTTGAATATATTATTTTATTCAAAGTTGTTCATTTGAGTTAAAGCTTCTAAAGTTGAGTTTATAAATTTTATTTCACTTTTCAAGCTTTGTATACTTAAGTGACTCTTCTTCTTATAGTCATCCAGGATGAGGGTTCGCTTGGGGACCAACAATGGTCTTTGAGTGCCAGCCACATTCAGGTGTAGACTCGGGTCGTGACACTAATCCTTTCATTTCCCCTCTCTATCTTCCCTTCTTATACCTCTCTACCTCGTCTCCTCTCCTCATTCTCACTATGCCCAAAACTCGTTCAATGACGTCTCTAAAAAATTCTGATCGTCTCTCTGCAAACTCCCCAGATTTTCCTCCTCTGTCCTCAGGTTTGAATACGCTGATGCTGATCGCTCTCAGCCTTCAAAGCGAAAATCCCCTACTCAAAAGAAGAAGAATATAAAGATATCTAAAAACCCTTCCTTCTATAATTCTCTCTCCTATGGACTTGCATCACTATTTGGGCATGAAGCAAAAAATCAAGTATGATAGGTTTAATTATCGACCCATTGTTCCTGGAACGGTGATAATCTCAATCAGTTGCGCTATTCTCATTTTCTAGTAAGTTCGTTACTTAAGGATCAAAAGCTCTCCTTTCTCTTTAGTTTGTGTGGATTCGAACTTTTTGAAAAATTTGTTCGTTTATTTTACGCAAATCTTCGCATGTCAAGTGATAGTAGTGAGTTGGAAACTCTTGTGTTGTGTACTCGTACTATTGTTAATGATCTGTTGTTTGAAGATGTCTTTGGTACTAAGTTTTTGGCTTAATCACGTACATGAATGATTCTTAGCCGAATAATTTTGAAGTGACCCTTAAAGGTGATAGGTCAGCCGTGGCTGATCTGGTGCAAACTTCTTTGATTTTGGTCCTCTCTCTCTCTCTTTATTTTGAGCATCGCATCTTAGCGTATAATTTCTACTACTCTCTTCCCCAGGAAAGGTTCTCTGAGCAACATCTCTAACAGGATGTGTTGTGTTTTATTGTCTACTTAAGAAATATCAAATAAATTGGACTGCCTAGATTAAGGAATACATGTGGGAAATCACATCCATCTTCTAGCTTACCATATGGGCTACTCATCTCGCAAATTCTGGTGGACAGATTGGTGGACCTCTCCATGTTCAAACCCATTAAAATAAATGCAACCTATGATTCTCGAAACCTTATCCAGTATGGGGTATGTGGAGGTAGGTGAAAAATGAAGAAAGAGTTGATACTCCCAAACCAACTAAGATCTCTACAGTATCAGCTGCTCTCCTACTTCAAGACTCTTATGAACTCAAAACTCACATCACTGTTGTGGAACGTGGTCTGGAAACTCTTCATGATGTTGTTGAGAAGGTATTCAAGCTTCAAAAAGACACCAGTATAGATATCAATAATCGTCGAATTTCCATAACTGGAATTAAGCAAGAAAGTATCTCAATTGTTAACAAGTTGATCAAGCAACTTGACTCTCTCAAAACTAAAGTCAACTCCTCCAACAAGGAGCTTTCCATCTATGTTCAAAACTCCTACTCGAGCTTATCTACAAATGTGGAGCGTTCCTACAACTCTTTCAGTGAAAGGGTCATCAACACCATGAAGTACTTTTGGGGTAAAAACCGTTAGTTATGTGTTTTTCTTTTTGAGTTGATTTTAAACAAGGATATTTCTCTGTCTCTTTTGGACTGTACTATGAAGGCTTGTCGCCTTTCTACTTTACTGTTTCTTTAGATTTATGCATATTCTAGTTTTTGTTTAGTCTCTTGATTTTTCTTTTTTATTATGCCAAAGGGGGAGAGAACATAAACTAAAGGAGAACATAGAAGAAGCGTGATATAAACAGGGAAGTTTCTTTGTCTCTTATTAAGTCAGTTATCATTATCAAAAAGGGGGAGATTGTTAGCTTCTTTGATATCGAAGCAGTTTCAATAATATTCAACTGGCTTACTACTGCAGGTAAAGAAAGAGGCGAACAAGTAAAACACCAAACGATTAAGGAAAGACGACCAAGATAAGATCCAACACACATCACATAAGAAAGAAAAGGAAATATACTTGCCTAATAAATCAAGACAAACCTGCATATATCAAGGGATATATACAGGAAACAAGATCAACAAATAATGAAGGATTCAAGACAATCAACCTATAAGTATATTACGCTCAAATCAAGGACAAGAACAAGGGAACACAATCAACCACAAATCAAGAAAAAGATCAATATATAAGGAAGGATTCAGGATTAACCATAGGTCAAGAAAAATATCATTCCTCATTGGCTCAGCAAATCAATCACAATCGAATCAAGGATAGCACAAATGATCCTTAATTCATATACCATTGGGTTTTGACAAAAGAGCAGAGCTATATAAACCTCTCTCAGTCACTCTTGTACTTACGCACTTTGCTTAAACTTATACAATTGTCTTCTATTATCTTTTGTAAAAGCACAATATTCTTGAGAGTATACAATTGAAAAATAAAAGAAAAGGAAAGATTTGAATGTACGTTATACATGTAAAGGTTGCGTAAATTAGAATATCTGATTTGCACATTAGACAAGGAACTTTCTTTTAATCTTCTGTAATCTCAAAAGTTCCAACTGCTCTTAAGGAAACCCTTGAAACCCAAGGGGACTGGACGTAAGTGCCATACTGGTGTTTCAAACTAGTATAAAATTCTCGTGTCCTTTTTACTTTCTGTTCCTTACTCTTTTATATCTTGTGTAATTAACCTGCGATGAATCGACCGGACCAACAAGGAAGTCGATTGGAGAATTATTTTTAATTTATCCCCCTCTTACTTTCAGATCAAACTCTCACAAAACTTTAAATATCTTTTTACATAATGTCTACACACTATCTTCTTTGAATCTATCTAGTGAGAATTTACCAAATATGTTATACATAATTTTTCAACTTTTACAAATAATCCATGTCCAAAAAACTATCTCACAAACTTTTTGGCTTCAATAAATTCCCTAAAGGCACAACACCTTCATTCACCCATAAATAAATTATTCTATGTATTTTCATAGATTGGTCCATATTAAATTCAAACATGCAATTTTTGATGGACCCACCTTATCCGCTCTTATCAAATGCCTCGATCGAATCAAACAATCATATCAAATCAACCTTTTTTTCTGCCTATGAACTAGCTTTTCTAATATTACTTCACATTTTCACTATTACAGAGCAACTTTATTCTTCTTCTTCTTCTTCTTTGTTTTATTGAAGGAGAGGGCGATGAGAAATTTTCTATTAGGGTTAATTTTTTGATTGTTTCACTTTCACAACAGAAGGAGGAAATGACGATGACTCAGAATATTCATTTGTCAGTTTTGAGTGTAGTGGCGAAGAGATAAACAATGGGTTTGAATTTATCTGGGTTGAAGAATAATAATATGGGAAAACTGAATGCTGGAGCGGCCAAGAAACGATCCGCACTTTCTTATATCTCGAATCATACAACTGAATCTGCTCATAATTCGATTCTCATTCCTCTAAAACATGTGAGTGTTTCTCTGTTTTTGGTCTCTGATCATTACCGTAGGACAATAATTAGAGTACTGTTTTTTTTGTGTGTAATTTTTTTGATTACTGGTTCAATGATTCACGTTTTTTAATGTTGGTTATGGGGTTCTTGTATAAATTTATGTATGCAAGGGAAATGTTGCTGGGTTTGTTGATTTCTTTTTTTGGATCATTAAATAAGTAGAATGGTTAATGCATGTTATTAGTTAACAATTCAGTGATTTGAGGGTTTTTTATATGAGCAGATTTTCCGAAATTCTTTTTTTGGTAGATATTGTGGTATTTGGAAGTTGAATTCTTTGTTTATTGACTTCCCTTGTATAAACAAGTTTACTAGCAAGAAATTCTTTAGTTATCAAGGTATTTGCTTAATCTTTTTAAAAGTTATGTTTGAGTTAAACATTTTTTAATGATTAAAACGTATTATGAATGGAAAATTTGGAACGTGTTGCTCGTTTCTTCTTGTATTGATTGTTCTTTTTGTTTATAACTTGAGCTATAATGACTTATAATTCCTGGATATTAGCTTGTACACTTAAATCAAGTTAAACTTTCTCCGCATCTCGCCCAAAGAAGCAGTGAACGAGAACACAACTTTCTAGCCTTCTAGCTCTCATGCTTCAAGTGCTTGATAGTTGCATGCACTCAATCTTCTCTCAAATCTTCCAGTCGTTCCCTCTTTTATCTTCAAAATGTATTCCTAAACAATAATCTCTCAAGAAATATGACTAAATAGCAAATCGAGATGCTATAATTTACACAATGAGTGCGTTGCTTTATCAAGGATATAGTTTTAGGTAAACATCACGAATAGCATATTTGAGCACTAAATAGTAATTGTGATTTTTGTGTATTCCTACTAGATGAACGATTGTTGGGTTTTCATTAATATCCAAGTGCTACTAGGCTAGTTTAGTGATATTTTGCTGCAAAAATGTGATCAAAGGCTTATCTGCTATAATAAAAACTAAACAACAAACATCATCTAGTACTGATCGACTCACTCACAGAAGAATCTGATTTCAAGTGTGACTAAACTGTGTCCATTTCTTGGCAATGGCAACACATTTCTTTTGGCCTTTACCTTGAGCAATTTTTCAATATGCTAACTAGCTTTGTAACTTGAACTAGTGAAATTGAAAAATCGTAAATATGCATTCTTCTTCTTCTTTCCTCTACTTCATGTGCTCTTTTCTGCCATATCCAAAGCCCATTAACACTCTTTCACTATATCATCGGTGTAGGTAAAATTCCTTGATATACTTTTGTTATTAGAACATTGAAATACTAAAATGGGGCTTCTTTTTAGTATGTTTTTTTTGAAGAAGAAAAATGTCATATTTGGCCGGCCCGAAGGTCCATAAACAGTGAAGAACCTTAATCCTGTGATGGGAAGACCATAGATGTGATTGTAGTATGCACAAATTCTTTGTTTGTGGAGGCGTGGACCAGTGGTCTAATATCTGCTTTTATGTCTCCCTCAATGATTTTATTTACTGTTCTTAATTTGTAAGGACCAAACTCAAAACTTTTGATAATTTGAGTTTTGATATTTGGGATTAACTTTTTATTTATTAAGCTATTTTGCAATGTGAATAAATTGAATAAAGATTGCTTTTTGTTCTCATTCTACATCTTAGAACATCTATTAGTCTTTTTAATTATAACATCTATTTATACAATTTATCTATTTTTGATTCCTGCAGCACACGAGAGAGATGTAATTGTGAACTTGGAATAAGGGGATAAAATTGTCAACATTGATAACAAATCTTGTTGATAGTTATGTGCTATAATGGCCCGTGACATTAAAACTTGAGAGCCTCATAGGTTTAACGTTTTTACCTTCTAATCTCTTTCCAACTCATTTTCTCTTTTAGATGTTGTTGCTAACTTTAACTTAATTGTAGGGGAGGCCTCGAGGCACGACGCCTCAAGGTCGGGGGTGGACGGGGTGGTGGGGCCTTAGGGCAAGACTCCTCGAGGCTGGGGATGAAGGAGGTCTCCGCGCAGGTTTATTTGAGGTTGGTGGGGTGGGGCGAGGGCCTCGAGAAGGGCGTCTTGAAGCCGGAGAAAGGGGGGAGTCCTCGGGAAAGGACGCCTAGAGGAGGGACCCAAGGCAGGGCGCCTAGAGGTCGGGGTTGGTGGTGGTGTGGGTCCTCAGGGCAGGGCGCATTTAGGCTGATGGGAGTGGAAGTGGGGCCTCAGGGAAGGGTGCCCCGAGGTCAGGGGAGGGGTAGGGGTGGGGCCTCGGGTAGGGAACCTCGAGGTCAGGGAGGGGGGGTTCTCGAGGCAGGGTGCCTCAAGTCCGAGGGGAGGGGGTGGTCCCTCGAGAAAGGTACCTCAAGGATGGGGAGAGGTGCTTGGGGCAGGGTGCCTTGAAGGCGGGGGAGGGGGGGATTGGGGCAGGGTGTATCAAGGCCGGGAGGTGGGGGCCTCGGGGTAGGGCGCCTCTAGGCCGAGGGGTGGGGCCTCGGGGTAGGGCGCCTCAAGGCCGAAGGGAAAGGGTGGGGTCTCGAGATAGGGCTCCTCGAGGCGGGGGGAGGGGGGCCTCGGGGCGGGGGGACAGTGAGGGGGGGGGGAATCAGGGCATGACACTTAGATGTCGGGTAGAGCAAATGGCCTCGGGGCGTGTGTCTCGAGGTCGTGGGACGGAATTTAACCTTATATTTAGCATATTCTTTAATTTCCTCACTATGTGATATTTAATTATTACCTTTCTAAGAAAATATTATGCATATATCCTTCATATTATCTTATCAATGTGTGATTGTCACGACCCAAATCCGGGCCGCGACTGGCACCCACACTTACCCTCCTATGTGAGCGAACCAACCAATCTAAACATCAACATAAAGTAATGCGGAAGACTTAAACTCATTAATAAAATCAATAACTATTATTATTCTCAAAATCTAGAAGTCATCATCACAAGAACATCTATAATCAAATTACTAAACTAAGAGTATTCTAAGAAGCTAAAAATACATAAGAAGCTAGTCCATGCCGGAAGTTCAAGGCATCAAGACTTGAAGAGGAAGATCCAGTCCAAGCTAGAAGCATTAGCTCACCCTGAACTTCCGATGTAGTAAGACTGGCTTGAGTTACTGTTGAGTCGAAGATGACGGCATGTTTGCTGCACTCCACAAATAAACAAGAAGAAAACAATAAATGTAGGGGTCAGTACAAAACACGGGTACTGAGTAGATATCATCGGCCAACTCAAAATAGAAAACAGTATGTATTAAGCAATATCATAAAATCAACTAATATCCTTAGCATGCAGCATTTACAGTTACCATAACCCTTGGTTACAACACCAAGCACATCAATGAGGACTCACACCTCCTCATCATACTCATTTGGGAATTTAGTTCATTAGATTGGATATATTAACATATTTCAAGATTCATTATCTTTATTCCCCTTGTGTCGGTACGTGACACTCCGCTCCTCAATATACTATCCTGGTGTCGGAACGTGACACTCCGATCCTCATTCTATCCTGGTACCGGAACGTGGCACCCGATCCATATTCTATCCTGGTGTCGAAACGTGACACTCCGATCCTCATATACTATCCTGGTACCGGAACGTGGCACCCGATCCATATTCTATCCTGGTGTCGGAACGTGACACCCGATTCTATCCTGGTACCGGAACGTGGCACCCGATCCATACTCTATCCTGGTGTCGGAACGTGACACCCGATCCATATTCTATCCTGGTACCGAAACGTGGCACCCGATCCATATTCTATCCTGGAACCGGAACGTGGCACCCGATCCCCTAATCTCACCACTTTCGTTCATCAAGCCTTGTTTTATACCAAGGCATCATCATTAACAAAGTAGATTAGGGTTTCTTTTCAAGATTTGGGATTCAATAGCTTCATCATGCTTATTTATTCACAATTACATAATCACATCATTCATGTAAGCATACAATTAAGCATATAGAAGGTTTACAATACTACTAACACATATCATTCGCTATTAAGAGTTTACTACGAATAGCATGAAAACCATAACCTACCTCCACTGAAGAATTGGAATCAACAAGCAATTTCCCAAGCTTTGATATTCCCTCTGCCTCTTGATCGATCAATTTCTCTCTCTCCTTGTTCTCTCTATTTTCTTTATCCAAACCCTCTTTCTTTTACCCTAGTTAACATATAATTAAGTGTAAAAGATGGCAATAATACCCCACTAATTAACCCAAAGTTACCTCTATTATCCCTCAAGAATTTTAGTTATTAATATAACCACACGAAATATATAATTAAGGAAAGAATAGTCCCAAAACGACCCTTAAAACGTGTAAGGAAATCTGATTCTGCCTGGGATTTGCGCAACCTGTGACGGGCCGTCGTGCCTGCGACGGTCCGTCCTGCAGGTCGTCGCAAGGGTCAGAGAGTCAATTTCCACTGAGCAATCTATGACGGTCCGTCACGCCTGTGACGGTCCGTCCTGCCATTCCGTCACGAAGTTCAGAGAGTTGATTTTCAATACCCAATTTTAGATTTTCTAAGTGTTTTGAAACGAGACCCTGCGACGGTCCGTCGTGCCCATGACGGTCCGTCGTGGGGTCCGTCGCTTCTGCCAATTTTTCCAGAATTGGAGTCTATTGCTCCAAACGACTAAACAGTTCGTTACAATAGATACCAATTTACCCATCGTTCGTCCCCGAACGATCACAGGAAGGAAAACAAGGGAGAAAAGGAGTAGTTGAATCTGTAAATAGATGTGGGTATCTTTCTTGCATATCTGCCTCCTTCTCCCAAGTGGCTTCTTCAACCGGTCGATTCTTCCATTGCACCTTGATGGATGCAATCTCTCTTGACCTCAACTTGCGAACTTCTCTATCTAAGATAGCAACAGGCTCCTCCTCATAAGGCAAGTTCTCATCAAGCAAGACTGAATCCCAACGGATAATGTAATTTCCATCCCCATGATATCTTTTCAACATAGACACATGGAATACCGGATGCACTTCGGACAGCCCTGGAGGCAAGGCTAACTCATAAGCCACCTCTCTTACTCGCTTAAGTACTTCAAATGGTCCAATGTACCTTGGACTTAGCTTACCCCTTTTACCAAACCGCATCACCCCTTTCATTGGTGAAACTTTCAACAAGACTTGTTCACCCTCCATGAACTCTAAGTCTCTAACCTTTCGATCTGCATATTCTTTTTGTCTACTTTGCGCCACTAGAAGCTTTTCTTGAATAGACTTCACTTTCTCTATCGAATCCCTCAAAAGGTCAGTACCCCAAGGCCTAACCTCAAATGCATCAAACCAACCAATGGGAGACCTACATCTCCTACCATACAATGCTTCAAATGGAGCCATATCAATGCTTGAGTGATAGCTATTATTGTATGAAAACTCCGCTAATGGTAAGAAGCTATCCCAATGGCCACCAAACTCTATCACACATGCACGAAGCATATCTTCCAACACTTGAATCGTTCTCTCAGACTGACCATCGGTCTGAGGATGGAACGCAGTACTAAGGTCCAACCTAGTACCCAATTCCGCATGCAATGTTTTCCAAAACTTAGAAGTAAACTGCGTACCTCTATCTGATATGATGGATAGTGGAACCCCATGCAATCGCACCACTTCCGAGATGTAAAGTTTGGCTAACTTTTCTGCATTGTAAGTCACCTTGACCGGAATGAAATGAGCAGATTTAGTTAACCTATCAACAATCACCCAAATGGAGTCATACTTACCCATTGTCTTCGGAAGACCAACCACAAAATCCATTGCAATTATTTCTCACTTCCATTCCGGAATGGGCATTCTCTGAAGTGTTCCTCCGGGCCTTTGGTGTTCATACTTTACTTGTTGACAGTTTGGACATTTGGCAATAAAATCCACAATGTCACGCTTCATTCTACTCCACCAAAAGTGTTGCTTTAGGTCACAGTACATCTTGGTTGCACCCGGATGTATCGAATACCTCGAACTATGAGCCTCTGTCAGAATAGTGTTGATCAAATCATCGACGCGGGGTACGCATACCCTTCCCTTGATCCTCAAAACACCTTCCTCATTGATTTGTGCTTCCTTAGCCTCTCCTCGCAATACCTTATCTTGAATTCTGCGCAGTTTCTCATCATCAGACTGTCTTCCCTTAATCTTGTCAAGGAAGAAAGATCTTGCCTCCACAGAAGCCAACAATCCTCCCTTCTCATTTACTTCTAATCTCATCAAGTCATTAGCTAGAGTCTGAACCTCTCTAGCCAATGGGCGTCTAGAAGCTTGCAAGTGAGCTAGACTTCCCATGCTTCCCGCCTTTCTACTTAAAGCATCCGCTACAACATTCGCCTTCCCCGGATGATACAAGATAGTGATATCGTAGTCCTTTAGTAACTCCATCCATCTCCTCTGTATTAAGTTCAAATCTTTCTGAGTAAAGACATATTGTAGGCTACGATGATCCGTATAGACCTCACACTTAACCCCATATAAATAGTGTCTCCATTGCTTTAATGCAAACACTACCGCAGCCAATTCCAAATCGTGGGTCGGATAATTACGTTCATGCACCTTTAATTGCCTTGAAGCATAAGCAATCACACTCTTCTCTTGCATTAGTACTGCACCCAAACCAGAATAGGATGTATCACAATAAACAATGAAGTTCTTACCCTCTACTGGCAAGGTAAGGATAGGTGCGGTAGTCAACAAAGTCTTGAGCTTCTGAAAGCTTTCCTCACATTCGTCCGACCATACAAATGGAACATTCTGCTTAGTCAAGTTCGTCAATTGGGAAGCAATAGAAGAGAATCCCTTGACAAATCGGCGGTAGTAGCTAGCTAACCCAACAAAGCTCCTTATTTCTGACACATTAGTAGGTCTTACCCAATTCTTCACTGTCTCAATCTTAGAAGGATCCACCATCACTCCATCCTTAGAAACCACGTGCCCCAAAAAGGACACTGCATCTAGCCAAAACTCACACTTAGAGAACTTGGCATAAAGCTTTTTCTCCCTCAACATTTCCAATACCATCCTCAAATGCTCCTCATGTTCCTCCTTACTTTTAGAGTATATCAGTATGTCATCAATAAATACGATCACAAAGAGATCCAAATATGGCTTAAAAATCCCGTTCATCAAGCTCATGAACGCAGCAGGGTCATTCGTAAGACCAAAAGACATCACTACAAATTCGTAATGCCCATACCTCGTTCGAAAAGCAGTCTTTGGCACATCCGTTGCCCGTATTTTCAATTGATGATAACCGGATCTCAAGTCAATCTTAGAGAAGACACAAGCACCTTGTAACTGATCGAACAAATCATCAATGCGGGGAAGAGGATACTTGTTCTTTATGGTTTCCTTGTTTAGTTGTCTGTAGTCTATACACATTCAAAAACTCCCATCCTTCTTCTTTACAAACAAAACCGGAGCACCCCAAGGAGATGCACTTGGTCTAATAAAGCCTTTGTTTAACAACTCTTGAAGTTGTGCCTTTAACTCTCTTAACTCTGCGGGAGACTTCTATAAGGGGGTATAGAAATGGGGCGTGTTCCCGGTTCGAGATCGATACAGAAGTCAATATCCCTATCTGGTGGCATACCAGGAAGATCTGCAGGGAACACATCCAGAAACTCACGGACTACTGAAACCGACTCAATCGAAGGCACTTGGGTAGTGTCATCCTTGAGATATGCCAAGAAAGCTAAACACCCTTTACTAACCATTTTCTTAGCACAAAGAAAGGAGATGATACGCACCGGATTGGAAGTGTAGTCACCCTCCCACACTAACGGATCTGTCCCAGGCTTGGCTAACGTCACCGTTTTAGCATTACAATCCAAGATCGCAAATTGCGGAGAAAGCCAAGTCATACCCAGAATTACATTAAAATCATCCATTTCTAAGATAACCAAATCTACATAAGTATTGCTCCCCACAAAGTTCACCAAACAAGACCTATACACCGTTTCGACTGCCACAGACTCACCCACTGGAGTAGAAACACGAATAGGCATATCAAGTAATTCACAATGTAAAGTTAGACCATTAGCAAATGAGGAAGATACATAAGAAAATGTGGATCCAGGATCAAACAATACAGAAGCCATGCAATCACAAACCAAAAGATTACCTGTGATGACAGCATCAGATGCCTCCACTTCAGACCGCCCAGGGAAAGCGTAACAATGGGCCCTATCGTTCGTCTGTCCGTTGCCCCTACCTTGTTGTGATGTAGTGGTTCCAGTTTGCCCATCACCTCGGCCGTTTTGGTGACCACCATTTCCTCGACCACCACGTCCTCCAGAATAACGGCCTCTGCCATGACCACCTCTACCTCTAACATTTGGAGGTCTGTAACTCTGTTTTGGACAATATCTCTTAATATGTCCAATCTCTCCACATCCATAGCACTCTATGGGTTCATGCATAGGTCTCTCAGAGAAGTGTTGACCGGTCGGAGGTGGACCCCCAACTACAGTCTGTAGTGAAGACTGAATTGGTCGGACTGAGTAACTTCCCGAACCCTGTCCTCTAATGTAAGCACCATTAAACTCACCTCCCTTTCGAAACCTTTTTGATGTCGATGTCGGGTTGAAGTCGTCTGGATTCACTCCTTCCACTTCTATCACAAAGTCTACCACCTCTTGGAAGGATTTTGCCGTTGCCGCTATCTGTAAGGCCGAAATCCGCAATTCTGACCTCAACCCCTTCACAAACCGGCGAATTCGCTCTTGTGGACTGAAACACAGTTGGGTGGCATACCGGGATAATGCACAAAACTTAGCCTCATATGCATTGACCGACATCCTACCTTGCTCTAGGCTCAAGAACTCATCCCTTTTCCTATCCCTCAAAGTTCGGGGGATATACTTCTCCATAAACAAGCTAGAGAATGAGGCCCAAGTCATAGGTGGTGCCTCTGTTGGTTGACACTCAGTATGTGACCGCCACCACATTTTGGCGTTCCCTTGAAACTGATAACTCGCGAACTCAACACCAAACCGTTCTACTATACCCATCTTGTGTAGTAGCTCATGACAGTCAACCAGAAAATCGTAAGCATCCTCAGATTCCGCACCCTTGAAGACTGGAGGTTTCAATTTCAAGAACTTACTGAAAAGTTCATGCTGATCATTTGTCATTATAGGCTCAGTAGTCAGACGTGGAAACGTGCCTATTTCCAATGGAACATCCATGCGGGGAGCCATAGTAGCCGCATGTTGTACCTCCGGAGCCTGAGGTGCTGGTGCAGAAAACACTGGGGGTGTCTTGCCCTGATCAGATAACCCGCTAAGATAAGCCAGAACCTGATTGATCATCTCTGGGGTAGGTTGGGGTGGCAATCCCTCATTCTGCACTTGTTCAGTTTCCCCATCCTCCCCTTCTCTTATTACTTCCTCAGTCGGTGGAGGAGTCACTGTCCTAGTATCAGATGGGATAGGTGCTCGTCCTCTTCCCCTAGAAGACGTCCTCCCACAACCTCTACCACGGCCCCTTGCCGCTGTTCTTCCTCGAGCCACAGCCCCAGTGGCTGGCTAAGTTGTTTCTTGTCTGGCCGGTGTTGGTGTTGGCGTAGTCGTTGATCTAGTTCTAACCATCTGCGAAAGAGAGTGAAGATGGTCAGATACCAATTCGTATCACCTAGATACCAATTGGACTCAAGTAGTAGCACGAAAGAAAGAATGAAAGAGTGAAATTTTCCTAAAGTCTTATAGCCTCTCAAGGAAAAGTAAAGGCGTCCCCCAACCGTTCCTTAAGACTCTACTAGACCTGTTCTTGTGTGATGAGACCAACGAACCTAATGCTCTGATACCAAGTTTGTCACGACCCAAATCCGGGCCGCGACTGGCACCCACACTTACCCTCCTATGTGAGCGAACCAACCAATCTAAACCTTAACATTTCAAGGTAACATCAACATAAAGTAATGCGGAAGACTTAAACTCATTAATAAAATCAATAACTATTATTATTCTCAAAATCTGGAAGTCATCATCACAAGAACATCTATAATCAAATTACTAAACTAAGAGTATTCTAAGAAGCTAAAAATACATAAGAAGCTAGTCCATGCCGGAAGTTCAAGGCATCAAGACTTGAAGAGGAAGATCCAGTCCAAGCTAGAAGCATTAGCTCACCCTGAACTTCCGATGTAGTAAGACTGGCTTGAGTTACTGTTGAGTCGAAGATGACGGCACGTTTGCTGCACTCCACAAATAAACAAGAAGAAAACAATAAAAGTAGGGGTCAGTACAAAACACGGGTACTGAGTAGATATCATCGGCCAACTCAAAATAGAAAACAGTATGTATTAAGCAATATCATAAAATCAACTAATATCCTTAGCATGCAGCATTTACAGTTACCATAACCCTTGGTTACAACACCAAGCACATCAATGAGGACTCACACCTCCTCATCATACTCATTTGGGAATTTAGTTCATTAGATTGGATATATTAACATATTTCAAGATTCATTATCTTTATTCCCCTCGTGTCGGTACGTGACACTCCGCTCCTCAATATACTATCCTGGTGTCGGAACGTGACACTCCGATCCTCATTCTATCCTGGTACCGGAACGTGGCACCCGATCCATATTCTATCCTGGTGTCGAAACGTGACACTCCGATCCTCATATACTATCCTGGTACCGGAACGTGGCACCCGATCCATATTCTATCCTGGTGTCGGAACGTGACACCCGATCCATATTCTATCCTGGTACCGGAACGTGGCACCCGATTCATACTCTATCCTGGTGTCGGAACGTGACACCCGATCCATATTCTATCCTGGTACCGGAACGTGGCACCCGATCCATATTCTATCCTGGTACCGGAACGTGGCACCCGATCCCCTAATCTCACCACTTTCGTTCATCAAGCCTTGTTTTATACCAAGGCATCATCATTAACAAAGTAGATTAGGGTTTCTTTTCAAGATTTGAGATTCAATAGCTTCATCATGCTTATTTATTCACAATTACATAATCACATCATTCATGCAAGCATACAATTAAGCATATAGAAGGTTTACAATACTACTAACACATATCATTCGCTATTAAGAGTTTACTACGAATAGCATGAAAACCATAACCTACCTCCACCGAAGAATTGGAATCAACAAGCAATTTCCCAAGCTTTGATATTCCCTCTGCCTCTTGATCGATCAATTTCTCTCTCTCCTTGTTCTCTCTATTTTCTTTATCCAAACCCTCTTTCTTTTACCCTAGTTAACATATAATTAAGTGTAAAAGATGGCAATAATACCCCACTAATTAACCCAAAGTTACCTCTTTTATCCCTCAAGAATTTTAGTTATTAATATAACCCCACGAAATCTATAATTAAGGAAAGAATAGTCCCAAAACGTCCCTTAAAACGTGTAAGGAAATCCGATTCTGCCTGGGATTTGCGCAACCTGTGACGGGCCGTCGTGCCTGCGACGGTCCGTCCTGCAGGTCGTCGCAAGGGTCAGAGAGTCAATTTCCACTGAACAATCTATGACGGTCCGTCACGCCTGTGACGGTCCGTCCTGCCATTCCGTCACGAAGTTCAGAGAGTCGATTTTCAGTACCCAATTTCAGATTTTCTAAGTGTTTTGAAACGAGACCCTGCGACGGTCCGTCGTGCCCATGACGGTCCGTCGTGGGGTCCGTCGCTTCTGCCAGTTTTCCAGAATTGGAGTCTGTTGCTCCAAACGACTAAACAGGTCGTTACAGTGATATGAATTATTCTTTCAATATTTAATTCATAGCGAGAGCTGTCATTATATATACAAATATTATTTTTTTAGCATTTTTGATTTTGGAATTGTGAACAAGTATGCCCCTGATCTAGACAAAGCGCTTGTACTTTCTTTTTATCAATAAAAGCAAAAATAACAAGTACAGCCTTTACTACAAAAGGGACAACCTCAAGATGAGGCCTTATGATCCCTACATGTATACTATCCCCACCGAGTCTGTTCTCTGTGTCTGGCTCTTGCCAGAGTATGTACACAAATGCTTTGTCTACTTCGAGCTATTCATTCGCAACAACTCAATTAGGAAATTCATCTCCAAAATACTCAAACCAAATCATGAACTTTCGGAGTTCATTATCAAGGAATGGGAAAACCAGAATTGGGATGAGATTATTACTAGAATTTGGCCATATACAAAGTACTTGGATGTGGTTGTGACAGGTATGTAAATAAATTTGCTTAGCAAGATTTAGTTACTTTATATAGGTGATAACGAGTGTTACTTTGGACTAAATTTGAACCCAATATGCATTCCATCTGAATTATGTTACACTATAATTCCCAATATGTGCTACTTTGAATTTCTCCCTCAGGACTCAGCACCCCGTCTCGTGGACCTAGCCAACATGGAAGTGGGAAAGAATATGCTTGATTATGTTGTTACAAAGTCGGTGGGGTTTCAAACTCTGCCTCCTCAGTTTAAATTCATAAGAATATGTTATTGAGCATTGATCCGGAAAAAACTGATGAGGCCGAGTTGCAAAACTCAGTTGATAGAGCTACTGCAAATTTGCACCTGTACAATATTAGCGTGGTCGAGTACAATAGTTATGTCGACACTAAGACCATTTTGGGACCTAACCACGCTAACCCACGAAGTTTTGAACCAACGTTGTTTGGCTATGGAAGATTTTTTTAATTTAGTTGATCGACAATGCCTAGGTGCGGACATATAGTGGAAGTTTACACCTATAGTGCAATTATTATGGGAAGTGTTTAAGTTTCATGTATTTGTTGTCTTGATTGGTTTGAAATTGCAATGAATATGGCTTCGTGTAATATAACTTGAACAGTATATGACTTGTTCATCCGTTTTGTTCTCAGCCGTTTTCTTGACTTTCGGATTTGACACTATTGAAGTTCTATTAAGGGTGTGCAAAAGTCGAGCCAATAAATAAATCGAATTGGAAAAAAATGTTTGGTTGGTTTATAAAGTTATGGAATATTATGTGTTGTGGATGCTTATAATTTCATTCTTGATAATCTGATCGACCATGTTATCATTTTAGATCTTTGATTCGCTATCATATTGTTAGAGTTTTGTCTTGATTTTCTTACCATAATTTAAGAGTTATTTTTCCTTAAAGAAAGACAAAACTTTACAAATGATTTTACTTTTCTTGAAAGGAAAATATAATATTCTTTCATATTTGGTTTATTCTTTTCTTTTAAGAAATAGTTTTGGAGTAGGAAAAGGTAGCTAGTTCTTTTCTAGTAAGAAAAAGTTTTAGAACTCTGTAAATATAGACTTGTTTCTTCTAACACAACATAACAATAACATCTACAACGTAGTCGTTCAGAGACTTTTGTTTATGGGGAGATTTATTCTCTCTACAGTTTCAATGTTATTCTTTATATTATTTTTGATATAATAGTATTTTGATTTTTAGTATAAGTTTTTATCGTCTGATTTATCAATCATATTATTTGCAGATTGTAATTTTCCCCCATTCATATCCCCAACACATATATCTGAAAAGGGAACTCTAAATTAAGAACAGACTTTGAGTAGGAAAAGTTTCGACCTTTTGGAGGATAAAGTTTTAGACTGTTGAATAGCTTAATCCAATTCTTGAAGGCACGCTTGCATCAATTGGTGTCCAATGGGTGATTCTTATACGGTAGAATAATATGTTAAGGATATGCTATTGATTAGATTTGACTTAACTTGCTAAAAATGAAATACACAATTCCTGATCTCTATGTGCAGATTGCTACAAGTAAAACAGTGTTTATAATCTCAAGAAGAGAACTAATGTTGTATACAGAATTTTCTGTGTTTTTTTCAGCTTCAGTCAACCAGATATCGATCTAGATTTTAGGTAGATGGCTGAGAATGATGTTGACACTGCTGATACCCAAATGATTAGAGGAGTTATAGCGGATATCTCTGTAGCAAATGAGACGAGGATACAATATATGGCCTTGAGAAAGTTTCCAACCGATAACAGGAAGTACTTCTATACACTTGATGTGATTCCCCAAACAGGTACCTTATAAGAGCAACTTTTCTATATGGAAACTTTGATAACAACAATGTTCACCCAAAGTTTGATATCTGATGCTAATACAAGAGGTAATATATCTAGCCAAGGGACCTTCAGTAGGTGTTAGTTTATCCAATGCAACCACTGGGTTTCCCTTCATTTCTTCACTTGAACTCTGACAATTTAATGGTTCAATATATATTACTGAATTTGAGAATGATCTTTTCATAAGGGTATCTGCAGAGGATAAATTTTGTTCAATGTTGTAGAGCCCCAATTGAAGTCATAATTGGCTAGACCAATGGCAAACATGGATGAGAACAATAATGCAAGGAAAATTCGTGTGCATTATAAGCAAAAGCCATTAGTATATATATTATCAGCTCAATTTTATAAATATACTCTTTAACTTGGCTTTGAATCACATTTATGCCCTTCAACTTTGGGTGTGCACTAGTAGATACTTAAACTTGCATAAACTTAAACAAATAAACACACATGTCCTACATGTCATTTTTTGTCCTACGTGTTGCCCTACGTATATTTTGCCATATAGGACTCATGTGTTTATTTATTTAAAAATTAGATAGTTAAAGTGCCTATTTGTGCATTATGAAAGTTGGAGGTCAAAGTTAAAATTTGAAGTTAAATTTAAGATCTAATATATGTATGATGCCTTTATAAAAATAGCAAGTTTAATTTGCTAATGAAGAAGAGAATTAAGTTGAATTGATGAGTGAATATATGGACTATATATAGAGAAAAAAGTCTGGTCATTTTCCTTAAACTAAAGTTGGCTGTATATTAAAAACGTTATATTATAGACTGAGGTCTTATTTTAGAAAAAACAAATTCTACAAGTGTCATATATTACTATCAATCTTCCAAATTTGTAAATCGTTCGTCCTGTTATATTGTTGTTCCATCAACAAAACTAAATTTCTTCTTTTTCCCGTAAGATAGTCCTCGTAAGTCTAGATCAATCAATAGTATCTCAACCTTCAATTTGACTTGTATTATCACAATTTTAGGGTTATCATTTAATGTGATGTTATGAAGAGATCCATCTTAATGTATTTCTATATTTATCATAATCAAATTAAATTTTATTATATATATATATATATATATGTCAACTTTAATTTTAAAACTTCGAAGTGATAGATATTTTCGGAACAATTTTTTAGAGCTAAAGGGACACTGAAAATAAGATAATTGTCGTGAAAATATCTATTTCTGACGGAAACAATCTATTGGGAACATTTAGGGGTCATTTGGTAGGGAATATTAGGAGAAATCGTCCAATTATTATGTGTGGTATTATTTAGTACTATATTTGGTAGGAATTTTAGGTCTATATATAATAAGTTCATGGATTAATTTTATACCCTAGTACCCTACATGGTATTATATTGTGTATAACTAATATCTTCCATTTGGTGGTATTAGTAATACATGAGATCTAATACCATGGGATTAATATAGGTAAAGATAAAAAACCCTCAAATCTTTTTATTTATTTTGTTTATTTTCTTGATTTTATGTTTTATATTTATACTAATAAATCATTCAAATAAATTAGGTTACAAATTTTATTATTTATATAGAATTTTTGTTTCCAAATTATGAGTTATTTAATCTATTTATCATCAAAATATTATGATCCGACTAATATGTTAATGTTGATGTATGAATTTAAGAACAATTCATAAGTCAAATATTGCCTCTTAACGGAAGTCCATTGAAACATTACACAAGTAATTTTAAAAAAAGAGCATGTATGCATATATATAAAAAAGTTTTTTTTGCTATTTTTTTTATTTTATTTTATGATAAACAGTGTTTTTTTAAAAAATTTATCTATACAAAATAAAATTCAATAAATTGTCTCTACAAATTCTTATAGTTATGTAACCTTTTGAGATATTAACCCTAATTTATTAAGATGACAATTATTTACCCTCAAATAATTTAAATGAGAAAACAGTGAACATGACGATAAAATTTTATTCCCCTAGCTAGTTAAAATGCTATAAAAAAGTAATATCACTCGTCAATTATCTACCTTTACCCAATTACATGAAATAGAAAATCTCATAACAACTACAATTGGAATTTTTTTTGTAGAATTATAAATCACACACAAAACTAGATAAGTAGCAATGAACTAAACACCTGCTAAAAATAATCCTTGCATTACCAATTTTTGCATTACTAATTTCTGCATCATTAATTCCTGCATTATTGATCATTGTACTAAACGATCCCTATATTAGCAAAATTAATGCATGCATTAGCTAGCTCTATGTATAGTGATATCTTGTTTGGTGCACTTTTTTATATAACTAGACATTCTATTGTAGAGCACATTGAAAAGTGTATTATTAATATCATGAATTTTTAGGTATAAGTAATGCGAAAGAACTTAATGTATGCATGGAACTTATGACACGTTTATCCCTCAAAACCTTTTTTATTTTTTGTAATCATAATTGTGAATAATATTTTTGTACATTTATAATAATACATCAAATCAAATGATGCATAAATAATAATTTATGTATCACACAAATACAAATATTATTAATACACATGATCTAACTATCATTATTTACATACACTCTATTAAACTGCCCTTTTACATCGATGTCATTATTACATCAATCCACCGTAAGATGAAATAGTCATAATACATCCTTTTTCTCAGCTTCCAAGTTCAAAAATAATGTTTTCCGTTATTGTCACATAAAATGATGGATTTAACCCCCTTTTAACCAACACCCCAATAACCATAGAAAAGAAAAGAAAAGAAATTACATTAATTTGACTTTTCAAAAGTCTTGCAAGTTGCAACTTATAATGCTTACTTGCATATATAGTTCTTATAAGTTACAAGCAACATGATAAAATGAGTTTTTATAACAGATTAAATTATTCGTAAGTCAAAGATTAATTAGAGGATTAGCGTATAAATTTCTTAATTTTAGTATAAAGTTACCCCTCCTTCCATCTTTTAATCTATAAATACTCTTAACCCCAATTTAATTAAATTGAATTATTTACTAATTAGTTAATTTTTTTTATTTATTGTAGAAATATACTTTTTATTTATTCAAATTCTTAGTATTAGTTCATTTCAAAATATTTAAGTGTATAAATAAAATAAAAAAATTAACTGTGTAAAATAAAAATAAAATTCTTGAAATTCTTATTCTTATTATTAGAGTATCACAATAAAATTCTCGAAATTCTTATTCTTATTATTAGAGTATCACAATAAAATTCATAAATTATTATCCTTCATTTTTACACAAATAGTCTTTATTTTATTTTACGTTTTATTCACTATTATTCTATAATTTAACTATGATATTATTTTTAATTTACTCTGATAGATTTTTTAAATTATATGTTAAAATTTAATATTTTTTTATTTATTTTTTAATAAATAACATATAATAATAGTTTGGCCAAGTTGCAGATCACCCATGACGGTAGGGGTCGTTTGGTACAAAGATCAATAATGCAGTGATTAGTAATGCAGGGATTGATAATGCAGGGATTAGTAATGCAGAGATTGGTAATGCAGGGATTATTATTATCAAGTGTTTGGTTCATTGTTTTTTAACTAGTTTTGTGTGTGGTTTAAAGCTCAAGAAAAATGTTCTTTCCAATTATACCCTTGAGCTGTTATGGGATTTTTGTATTTCATGTAATTGGGTCAAGGTAGATAATTGACGGATAATATTATTTTTCATAGCATTTTTAACTAGATAGGAGAATAAAACTTTATTATCATATTCATTACGTTCTCACTTAAATTATTTGAGAGTAAATAATTGTCATCTATAAATTGGAGTTAATATCTCAAAATGTCACACAACTATAATAATATATTGGAAAAACTTATTGAACTTTGTTTTGTATCAATAAATCTTTTAAAAAACTCTTTATCATATAATAAAATAAAAATAAACAATAGATATAGCAAAATTAATTAACTCTTTTTATGATCGAGATGTTTTATTTATATGTAATATGCTCTTGTTTTAGACTACTTGTGTAATGTTTAAGGAACTTACTTTAAGAGACAATATTTGACTTATGAATTGTTTTTAAATTCATACATCAACATTAGCATATTAGTCGGATTATCATATTTTATATTAATAATAAGTAGATTAAATAACTCATGTTTTAGAAATAAAAAGTTATATCTCAATAATAAAATTTGTAAATTAATTTATTTAAACAAATTTATTAGTATAAATATAAAATATAAAATCAAGAAAATAAACAAAATGATTAAAAGGATTTAAGGGGGTATTTTGGTCTTTATGTAGATTAGTCCCATGGTATTAAATTAATACCACAAAATGGAAAGTATTAGTTATACACCCTCTAATACCATGTAGGGTGTATAACTAATCCATGGATTGATCCAAAATTTCTACCAAACATAGAATTAAATAATACCACACTTAATACTTGGATTATTTTCCCTAATACTCCCTACCAAACGACCCCTTACAGTATTGCTCATCTACTGATGCTCCTGCCGTTCAACGTCTATTGATATATAATATAATTTATTTTTATATTATAAATTATTTTTAAGAAGTAATATCTTATTATATATTATTTATTAAAAATTAAGTTAAAGAAAATATCAAATATTTGTATAATCAAATTTCAACATGATAAATTGAATACAATTTTAAAAAATCAATCCAAATAAATTTAGAGATCATTTCATAAATGAAAATATAAATAATACTGTATAAACATAACGTAAAATACTAATAGAAAAATTATTGTGTTAAAATGAAGAATAAGAATTTCAATAATTTTATAGTATTATTTTAATAATGAATACTAATAATAATTTGAGATTTTTATTTTTATTTTTATATGTAAACAATAAATTCTTTATTTTCCTCTATAGACATATTTATTTTGGAATGAGCTAATATTAAAAATTTAAATAAATAAAAAAGTATGTTTAACAACAAATAAAATAATTAACCAATTAGTAAAGAATTCAATATAATAAAATTGAGGTTAAGAGTATTGGTAGACTAAAAGATGGAGGGAGGGATATCTTTGAATTAAAATAAAAGTGAGGGTATTTTTAAATCAAAAGATTGGTGGGTGGGGGGAAGGGGGGAAGGTATTTTTGAGTCATTTGAAAATTTAGGTTGGGGGAATTGTTGACCCTTTACCCTAGTTTTAGTGATAAGCATTGTAGTTACAAATTTGTTTCTCTCTTGATTTTTCTCTTTTTTAAGATTTCATCATAATTCAAGGGTCATTAGAGACTTATTTCTCGAATTAGGATGACATAGAGTTAATATCTTTATGAAAGTTTCATAAATTTGTGAATATTGGAGATATTTCTTCAAAGGGAATATAATACCTTTTATATAAGCATGAACTAAGGTTTAGGGTTGATATTAGCCTTCAAGAACCTTAATTGAAAGTGAATTCGTCTTGTATAGTCCAATTAGAATTGAACACATCTTATAAAATCTCATAAAATTTCAATGTCTACAAATGCTCTCTGCTTCAAAGCTTGTCGGACCCTAATTGAAATTAAACACGTCTTGTAGAGTTCAATTAGAGTTGAACACATCTTATAAAATATCCCATAAAATTTCAATGTTTACAGTATCAAACAGATAAGTTAGGTTGAATCTAAATATAGCGGATCAAAATAAGTTAACTTAACAAGAAATTTTCATAAACACTTTACTATTATTGTCGATTACTCAATGAAATGATTGTTTCAACAAGGGGAAATGCATAAATATCAATTCACCTTATGCTCGAAATCTCAGAGACACGTTTATATTATACTAAGGTCCTATTACCCTCCTGAACTTTTTTTATAAATAATTTTCTACTCCTTTTCGGCTTACGTGGCACTACCTTTAAAAAAATGTTAACACGCGCTGGACCCACAAGATAATGCCACATAGGTCGAAAAGGGGTAAAAAATTATTTATGATATAAGGTCAACAAGGTAATAGGACCTTAGTATAATATAAATATGTCTATGAGATTTCAAACATAGATTATGATGATACTTGTGCATTTTTTCTTTCAACAGTTGTGTAAGTTGTCTGGGATTACTTCTGAATACATGTATCTTAATCGTCGTGCCACTCTCTCCTTCTCTGTGTTTGTGTTTTACAATGTATGTACTTCATAATTTAATGTTTTTGTATATCCAACATCAAATTTACGAGTGTATCTGATAAATTATGAAAGCATGTATATATGTGTATGTAAGACTGTCATTTACTACGATTATACCTCTGTATACAGTGTCAATTTTGAAAGCATGGATATAACTATATATGTATAGACTTATATCAATTTTATCCAGTTTATCCAATATCAAATTTATTCAATGTATCCAATATCAAATTTATTCAGTGTATCCAATATCAAATTCATCTAGTGCATATATATGATACCAATATCATCATATGTATATAATAACAAATATTTAGTGTATTTAATATTGGAAAAATTATACGGTTAAACAAACTTATACTACTTAATTATTCATCATAACTATGTTTGCTATAATTATCACTCACGACTAACATTATACATTAATTATGTGGGTCGACTTCAAATTTGTATAATTAGCTACATTTGTATATGTATAATTCGCCAGAATATACAAATACATATGTATAATATATAGTTATTTAATCAATATACCTACACAATTCACCTCTCTCGCTCGCCTCTTTCCTCTCTCTCCCAATCTCACTTCCTTTTTATACAAATGCATATGTATAATTTACAATTGTCTAACCAATATACATATACAATTCACCTCCCTCTCACACTCTGCCCTCTTTTGCTCGCCTCTCTCCTCCCTCCTAAACTCGCTCGCCTCTCTCCTCCCTTTCCTGATCTGGCTTGCTTCTCTCCTCTCTCGCTCGATCTCGCTTGCCATATATACAAATAAATATGTATAATATACAATTATTTTACCAATTTACATATACAATTCACCTCTCTCCCACTTTTTCCCTCTCTCTCGCCTCTCTCCTCTCTCCTCTCTCCATTCTTGCTCACCTCTCTCCTCCCTATAACATGTAGCTACGAATTGTAATTATCAAACTATAGCTATGGAGAGTAATTAGGCTATTTTTTAGTGGCTATATGTGAAAGTTCTCCTTTAATATTGTATTCACTATGTATGGTATATGTGTGTCCAGTATATATATGCATAACACATGCTTAGAACAAGAGGATAGACATGCAGTCATACACATGTATCTCCTCAAATATGTAATTCCATCATCAACAACACAACCTTAAAGAAAGTGACCCTCACTTTAGTTTCTCTAAAATATTCCACTTGCCCATAACTCAACCTCAAATACACATGGTAAGTTCTCCATTCCTCCACTTTTTTTTCGGAAGTAGATCGATGAAAGAGGGAGAGGGGGGGGGGGGGGGGGAGATGGAGGGAGAAAGAGAGAGATCCATTTTTTCAAAAGAAGATCAATGAGAGAGGAGAGGAGAGGGGAGTAAGGAGAGTAACGAGCGCGAGAGGGTGGAGAGAAGGAAGAGAGTAGCAAATCCTAGGAGGATAAAAAGTATGAATATGTTTTGTAATTGGCAAAATTATAGCTAAGTTGACTGGATATACTAGATAAGTTTGCTAAGTTATGTAGTTTTTCTAGTTAATTAAATGGACAAGTTATTGACTGAGTTAACTTAGATATAATGAGTTCAGTTAAAATGTTTGTCATTTATTTTTGTGAAAATTAGATATATAAAAAAATTTATAGTAATATTTTCTAGTTATAACATTATAGTTTGACTTTTGATATATAACATTTAATATTTCAAGTTATAACATATTATTAGAAAATAAAGGTTGATTTTAAATATTTGACAATATTTATTTAAAAAAAGAAAAGAAAAAAAAAAGCCGTTTCTGCATTCAATTGGAAAGTAGCACATTTATGGGATTTAAATTATTTTCAATAGGTAATTAATAAATTAGCACATATTAAAGAATCATTTTTTTTTGAAAGATTATTCTGTTTTCTTAAAACGTTCAAATAAGTTGAAATCAAATTAAATTCTGATTTTATTTTTTTTCTCTATCACGTTTCTCTCTCTTCAATTGTTTGCAGTAATCTAAGTATTTTAGTGGTTGAAGTTATTTTGCGGTGAAAAAAATCGTGATTTGTTGTAATGGACAACAACATATCCATATTAATTAAACATGGTGGAAGATGGGGTCCGTCATTTGGTATTTATTATAGTTTACTGATTTATTTTTTGTAATTTTGTTCATAATACAGTTTGTGTTGTTTTGTTTCATAACACATTTTGGTAGGTACCATACTTGCAACAACATGGTACATTATACACGTTTTAGTTTTATTAAAATTGATAATTTGAGTAATATTTGTCTTCTGAAAAAATAAAATAAATTAATAATGTTGAGTTAATTTACTAGTAAAAAAAAGTCAACGAATTGATATTACAATGTATTAAATAACGTGCAAGAAAAAAATATTTATAATTTTGGCAAATTGTATGAAAAGTGTTGTAAGATTGTATGATATTTGATTTTCTGTTTGATAATTTAGATTTTGTTATTTGTGGATATATGTGATAGTAGTATATTTTTTGGTATGAACAAATTTGTAACGACCTGTTTAGTCGTTTTGAGCAGCAGATTTTATTTCTGGAAAAACAGGCTGAGATGACGGAACCCACGACGGACCGTCATGGGTACGACGGACCGTCGAGGGGTCTCGTTTCAAAACACTTAGAAATTCTGAAAAATGGGTACTGAAATTGACTCTCTGAACTTCGTAACGGAATAGCAGGACGGACCGTCACAGGCGTGACGGACCGTCACAGACTCTTCAGAGAATTTCAGTCTCTGAACTCTGTGACGGAGCAGCAGGACGGACCGTTGCAGGCACGACGGCCCGTCACAGGCTGCGTAATCCCAGGCGGAGTCGGATTTCTTTAATGTTTTAAGGGACGTTTTTGACTATTCCGGCTTATAATTATAAAGTTAGTGGTTTAATATTAATAACTGAATTACTTGGGGGCTAAAAGAGGTAACCTTAAGTAAATTAGTGGGTTATTATTGCCATCTTTTATTCTTAATTATATGCTAATTAGGGTAAAAGAAAGAGGGTTTGAATAAGAAAAAGAAAAGAACAGAAAGAGAGAGAGAGGGGATCGAACGACAAAGAGGAGAAACGAGAAAACGAAAAAGGCTTGGGAAATTGCTTGCTTGATCGAAAAATTCTTCGGTGGAGGCAGGTTATGGTTTTTATACACTATTCGTAGTAAACTCTTAATAGCGAATGATATGTATTGGGTAGTGTTGTAAACCCTTCTATATGCTTAATTGTGTGTTTGCATGTTGTGGTTATATAATTGTGATGAAATAAGCATGATGAAGCTATTGAATCTTAAATATTGAAAAAGAAACCCTAATCTACTTTGTTAATGATGATGCCTTAGTGTAAAAGAAGGCTTGATGAACGAAAGTAGTGAGATTAGGAGATCGGGTGCCACGTTCCGGTACTAGGATAGTATATGAGGATCGGAGTGTCACGTTCTGACACCAGGATAGTATATGGATCGGGTGCCACGTTCCGGTACCAGGATAGAATATGGAACGGGTGCCACGTTCCGGTACCAGGATAGTATATGAGGATCGGAGTGTCACGTTCCGACACCAGGATAGTATATGGATCGGGTGCCACGTTCCGGTACCAGGATAGAATATGGATCAGGTGCCACGTTCCAGTACCAGGATAGTATATGAGGATCGGAGTGTCACGATCCGACACTAGGATAGTATATGGATCGGGTGCCACGTTCCGGTACCAGGATAGAATATGGATCGGGTGTCACGTTCCGACACCAGGATAGGATGAGGATCGGAGTGTCACGTTCCGACACCAGGATAGTATATGAGGAGCGGAGTGTCACGTATCGACACGAGGGGAATAAAGATAATGAATCTTGAAAGATAATAATATATTCAATCTAATGAACCTAATTCCCAAATGAGTATGATGAGGAGGCGTGAGTCCTCATTGATGTGCTTGGTGTTGTAACCAAGGGTTATGGTAACTGTAAATGCTGCATGCTAAGGATATTAGTTGATTTTATGATGTTATCTGATATATACTGTTTTCTATTTTGAGTTGGCCGATGATACCTACTCAGTACTTGTGTTTGTACTGACCCCCTATTTTTATGTTTTCTTCTTTGTTATTTGTGGAGTGCAGCAAACGTGTCATCGTCTTCAACTCAACCGCAACTGTAGCCAGTCTTCATTACTCCGGATTTCAGGGTGAGCTAAAGCTTCTAGCTTGGACTGAATCTTCTTCTTCATGTCTTGATGTCTTGAAGTTCCGGCATGGACTAGCTGTTTATGTATTTTAGCTTCTTAGATACTCTTAGATTTAGTAATTCGAAGTAGATGTTCTTGTGATGACGACTTCCAGATTTTGGGGATAATAATAATAGTTGTTGAGTTTTTAGAAGTTATTGAATTGGTTTTTATTAATGAGTTAAGTCTTCCGCATTACTTTCTGTTGATATTATATTGAAATGTTAAGGTTTAGATTGGTTGGTTCGCTCATATAGGAGGGTAAGTGTGGGTGCCAGTCGCGGCCCGATTTGGGTCGTGACAAACTCGAATGAAGTTGATAAACTTGATGGTTGTTGTATGAATTGCTTATTAGTAGGGTATGAAATACGGAATGTTATTTTGTTGTGTGAATTATAATTTGAAAAGCACTGTTTATAATGTCATTGGAATTTGTTGTATGAAATATGTATTAATTGGGTATGAAATGTGTAATAATTAGGTATGAAATGTCACATATTATTTCGTTTATATGAATTCTGAATTATTTGTATAAAATTCTGATTCTTGCTGGTCATGTAATTGCACTTCTTAGATATAGGAAATTGCATGAAGCAGATTTATGTTCTACTTTTTATAGCCTGAAGAATTTCAAAGATGCATATGTCATCCATGTTAAACCTACCCCCAGCGAGAGTACATGATATATACCAAGTTATATTTCAGAGCCTAAATTGATGTCATCGGATCCAAAGAGATCAGTGGGAAGAAGATCACAACTTGAACGCTGGAAGGATTTTGCTGATGTAAATTCAAAAGGTCAAAGATTATTTTGTAGTAGATGTCGTCAAGTTGGACAGAACAGGAAGACATGTTCAAATTATCTTGTGAAAAAAATATGATTTCTTGTTTTCTACTTTTTGTTACACAATTTTTATGTTTTTATGTCTGTTAGACACATGTTATGTTTTATGGAGAACATTTATTATCATTAATATTTGAGTAATTGTGATTTTTGAATATTGTCCAACTATATATAACATTGAGACACAGTTTATACAAATTTTATTCAAGTTTTATTTTAATACTAACTTTATTTTATGTCAACCATTTTCATACAAGTATTAATCAAAATCCATACATAGTTCATATAAAAATCATACAAAGTTCATACATACGGATCCATTATTTTTAACATATCAATGATACAATGAATCCCTAGTCAAAATATGTTAAAAATAGTGAATCCATATGGTATGAACTATGTATATTGAAAGTATCATGAAAATAAAATAACCAACAATTGAAAATACATATTTATACAAGTATTTTCAAAAAAGTATAAATTGAATGTATGATATTTTTCACATTAAAAAGTAATAAATCAAAATATGATGTGATGTCATGTTCATAGAAGTAGTAATTAGACATCATACATATTTCATTCAAATAAGGGTACATTGACAATCCACTGATGTATAGTATCATGAAATTAAAATAATCAATAATTGAAGACACATTCATATATATTTTAATCATATTTGATACATATTTCATCCATTTAATGGTGCATTTTGAAATGAAAGTGCTACTTTGAACTATTGAATGCAGATGGTATGATTTATGTATAATACTAGTATCCATAAATTATATAGACCTATCTATAATTCTTAAGAACATGGAATAACTGGAAAAAAAACATATGATAAAAAAAAATAATGAAATACTTAAACATAAACAAATTGTTCAAGAGTTAAAAAAAATGTAGTCTAAAAAAAGGTAGAAGGTGCAATAAACTATTTCTAATTTCTTTTCTGTGGTCTTGGTGTAGGATGATTGGTTGTGTCCGAAACATGTTCTTTTGGTGTGTGAGGTCCGCCATATTTGCTAGCAACCGTATCAGTAACTTCACTATGACTTATTGTGCCCTCTTCATTCTTTGATTTTTCATAACGCCACAGTATTGTGACATACCTTTGTCGATGGTATGTTGCATCGATATCAACAATGAACATATCAAAAACACCATTACTGATGTATTCAGCAAAAGAGATTTGTACATACCACAATCGCCGCAAAAAAATTGAAAGAAGAAATATGTTAATAACTAAATAATGTTGTCATTCTTTATGAAATCAGTAGAGTATAGAAAATACATACTTGAAACTATCTTCTTGTTGAGGAACATCCATCATATGCTTGATATCAAGTAGTTCGGATTGAGACCTGTATTAATATTCAGGAAGATTGTTGGCAAATAGATTAAGTCTTTTACCATAAAATTTTGTGCTCGACGAAAATAGTGATATCATTGTTACAGGTTTATCAATAGCTTCATTCACTTTTGAGGAAGATTGAAGTGGGATGGTGTGAGGCGTGAGAAGAGCGTGTAACCTGTCATTCTCCCCTTCTATAATCAATTTTTTGGGATCTGCGCATCTGAAAGGAGTTATAGTTTGTATCATATAACATAAAGAAACTAACTGTAGTATTTTCCTTTGTCAGACATCTCATTGAGCATGGATCGGTGGAAAGTTCTGAGAGAGCATGCAGATAAAATTGACGAGGCTGTTTCTAAGAATAGCTTGTGATGGGGGTGAGCTGTGAATGGGGTATGGGTGATTGGGTAATGTAAACAAGGAACATGATAAATTTAAATCCCTAAAAATATTTAAACTGATTATTAGTTTTAAAAAGGACACTATAAAAATATATAATTAATAAACTAAAAATTTAAAGAGGTGGTTTTTGAAAAGGTAACTGTAATAATAGAATTAAAAATTTAAACATATTAATTAATATCTAAATTAGATTATTAATTGATTTTTAATTAAATATAATTTTAATTGATATGCTATAACTCGAAAATAATCTGCTATAAGTAAGAATTTTGTAAAAATATGTTTATAACCCGATATATATCGCTTTAAATGTGCATATGGTGTTATTTTATTTTATTTTTTTGTTCTTTTAGAATTTTTTAGTACCTAATAAAATTAGTTTCTATTTATGGAAAATTACTAAACTAGTAAAAAAATTCTAACATAATTATTTAAAAAATCTATAATTTAAAAATACTAGTAAAAATGTCAAAATGTCAATGCTTTTAGAAAATATTGTATATCCTAACTTTTAAATCTTATTTACCTCACCTTAATTGTAATTTTCCAACTCCTTATCTCTCTCTCTCTCTCTATCTATCTATATATATATATATATATATATATATATATAGTTTATATATATATATATATATATATAGTTTATATATATTTAAAAAGTAGTATTTTCTCTCACTAATTTTACTCTTCCAATTCTTCATCTTTACACTCTCGCTTCTCTATTTTTCATTCTTTTTTTTCCTCCAGAGTTTGAAAATATATCTCTAAAGATATTAACAAAAATCTTCTGGATTAGGATATGCAGCTTTATTCGATTTTTACCTTTGTTTACTAATTTTATTTTTGTTTAAATCATTCAAAAATTTTGTTTAACCAATTTCGTTTAGGGTTTGAAAACCTCAAAATCACTCTCTAATGACCGAATCTAAGAGAATTACAAGAGGTATCCAAATAAATTAATAATTTATTATCGGTATAAAATAGTATGCGTATTGAAATATAATAGTTTTCAAAATTTATAAAGTATGTGTATTGATATAAAATAGTATTATCGATGTCTATGGATATTGTGGATTTGTTAGTATAGATATTGTATTTCTTAATTATTTTTTTTGTATTTGTATTTGTGAACATTCTGTTAATTTTGACGATATACACAAATACTTGGACTCATAATATCTATGTATAATTTTCTAGGTGTGGACAATGTAAGAGTGTCGTTTGTATCCAGTCAATTAAACATATATATTTACTTTATATAGTTGTATTCATTTTTAAGAAATAGTGATGTTATTTTAGATTGTAGTCATATTTTATTATTTGATGATTTTATACTTATTATGTTATATTTGGTGTATGTATTTTGTGTGGAGTAGGTTTATTTTGTGATAAAAACATATTTCGGTCATTATAATATGAGAATCAAGTATTCATTAACTATTCAAGCATTAATTTGTTTGGAAGTTTTGACATGTAAGTTTTTTAATTTATTTGAGTAGTTATATTTTTTTGATAATGAGACAAAGTTTTACTAATGCACAAGTGAATACAGATTCATATTTGAGTTTGGCGAACAAAAAATCTGAAAAAGAACATAGCTGATGAAGAAGAAGAAAGAAAGAAATCAGAGTAGGAGAAGAAGGTTGCAAAAATGTTATTCATATTAATTTTTGTTTGTCAATTGTTTTTCTTTTACTCAACGTTTGTATTTTTATTAAAAATATTATATTTTTCTTAGTTTATAGTCAATCCAACAGGTATGCCAAATGGATTTGTATTTCTTAAGCATTGATGTATCCAATTTCTTTCACAGTCAATTTGTATTTTTTTTAAGAATATTGTATTCTTTCTTAAAATATCACTCATATGCAATGATTAGATTATACTAGCGTGCAATCAATAATATTTTATAATACAAATAAAAGAAAAATATATTTGGCAGTTATTTAATATTACAGTCTTGATCATTAGATACACTTTTTAGTTTTCACAGTTAAAGTAAAATACACACATAACTCAATCATGAATACCTTTTGTTATATGAATGTAAGTTTGTATTCATTAATGATTTTGTATTCAATTTTTATGAAATACAATATAGTTACGTGGATAACTATTTTGTCTGGAGCGATGACATCCTTAAGATCATCCTATTGAACGCATGGTGGTAGGTTCCTCCAGAACAAAAATAACAACAAACACAAAGTAAAAAAAAAAGTAAACTGATCAAATATCGAATACAAAAATTAGAAATGAAAAAGCTACAAGAAAAATTTGACTCAATGTTTAAGAAAACAAAAATTGGGACACCAAATAAGATTAGATCCCATCCGTAGCAAAATAGGGATGAACAAGGCACCAAACAATAAATTCAGCAGAACTGAACTTCTAGCCCAATGTCTATTTGTATGCCTATCTTTTTGTATGAATCTCCTTTTTTTCGGGCAAAAACTTTAATCATTGACATGTCTTCTGCGGAGAAGGAGGATCACCAATGGAGAATTGAATGTTGCTAATGAAGGATGAGGAAGACGAGAGAATTTGTCACCTATTTTAGTCTCTTAATCTGTATCAATCTCTTTTTTCAGCAAAAATCTTGTCTTGCCTTTTACGAAGGAGGAAGATCATCAAAGGAAAATCAAAAGTCGTTAATGGATGATAAGGAAGACGAGAGAATTTGTGTCTAGTTTATCTCCTAATCTAAAGTAACTAATAATATATTTTCACCACTATTTACTTTATTTAAAATATTCTCTGCCTTGATTTTCTCTAAGTTGTTATTTGCTTAGTTGTATTTTTATTCAGTTAAATCAAAGAAAAATGATACGTAAATCAACAATATAACAAATCAAAATATTAACATTTTAAATAAATATTAAAAGTGTGGCTAAGGGTCCTATCAAATGCTTAAATATTGATATTTTTAAAATTTTCCCTTTTATTTATATGACTATATATTAATATTAATAAAAAGTCTTTCAAAATAAATTTTGATTAGAATTCTTTTGGATCAATTTGAGGTATATATCAACCCTATTTGCTATGAATTGAAATAGTTTAAGCTAATAAATCAACTGTTAATATGAATTAAGTGGATCAAATTTTCAAGAGCTGATTTTATGAACTCTCATGGAGTTTGAAACTCGGTTAATTAAGCAAGTAAGCATATAGAAATTGTAAAATAGTACTTTCACCATCCGGAATTGTTTGTTATGTTGTGTTAATAAAAAGTCAATTTGACTAATTTTCAAAGATAAATTAGATCACATTAATTTGATATTTTAAACAAAAAAATTAGATATTCTAAAATTATATGAAAAGTACTATAAATTACAATTTTTTTGCATATTAAGATGATGAAAAAATGCATCTTAAAATGTTAGTTAAAGTTTTTATAGTTTGACTCGAAAAATAGAAATCATGATAAACAAAACCAGACGGAGGAAGTAATAAGCGAAAAAGTGCAACATATGTGCAATAGTATTTTCTTTTCATTGGTGGACTTGGCACTTGGGAATATTTAAAGAAAACATTGGGGGAAAACCAAGACCACTAACTTTCCTGTCTCACCAACCAATTTCATGAAAATGACCAACTTATTTTGGTCCAAATAGTCTTCATTTTGACCACATATGAGTTTGCTATATATACTCCATATCATTTGGGTGACTCAACATCATCCTCATCAACTCAACTTCTTTTCTTCGCTAGCAAACTTATCAAAATGGCTTTTGCTAATGGACAAGCATTTCTCTTACTTGCAGTATTGTTCTCATCCATGTTTTCCATTGGACTAGCCAACCATGACTTCAATTGGGGTCCTATAACATGGAACAAAACCAATTGCCCTTATTCTCATCCCCCAAATGCCACTCAGACCTCCAATAAATTCATCATTGGAGGTTCGAAAAATTGGCATTATGGCTTCAACTACATGGATTGGGCTCGAAACAATGGTCCGTTCTTTGTTAATGACACCTTAGGTATGTCTTTGTTTTTAAAATTTCTACTTTTAGTACATTTGTGCTTTATCATGTCATTTATATAAATTTGACATGTAGCTAAAGGGGTTCAATTGAATCTATTAAAGTTAAATAAAACATGTATAGTGTGCATTTTCTTAACATTACTTAATGCATCAGATATTGTTATATCTCGATTTTCTCATGTGTTGTGACAAAAAATTCATCCCACGTCTTGATATTTTTTTAAAAGTATTATTTAATTATTTATTTATACTAAGTTCTATTCCTTAAAACAAAATAAATAGTGAATGCAATAATACCATTCTCTCTCTCTATATCTCTCTCTCTCTATATATATATATACACTTAAGTTCTGATTATCACACTTTAATATATTTGTGGCATGCAGTGTTCAAGTATGATCCACCAAATGTAAATGGTACTGGATTTCCACACAGTGTTTATTTATTCTCAAATTATCGGAGTTTCATCAAGTGTGATTTCAGGAGAGCTAAAAGGATAGCAGATCCAAGTGAAGGTGCAGGGGAAGGATTTGAGTTTGTGCTAAAGAAAATGCAAACTTACTATTTTGGTTGTGGAGAACACAAAGGAATCCATTGCAAGACTGGGAATATGAAGTTTGCTGTGATGCCTCTCAAACATTGGCGTTTCTAAAATTGGGAGATGCATACTGATTAGCTACACTTTTATTTTTATGATTTTTGTGTTTTATTACTTGAATAAAATTTAAGCTAAACATGAATTGATTTTAAGTGTATAATTTTCATTTCAATAAAAATATAGTACTTGGGAGTTTTGGAATGCATGATATTTGTTTATTAATGCTTCAGATTATTTTATGAATCTTCAAGTTTATTTAATTTGTACCATCATAGATTTAAGCAAGCAAATCATATCCATAAATTTTGGACAAAGGACAAAAATAACAAAATTTTAAAGCAAGATGATCATTTGTCCCTTATAAAATTTTAATGATAAAAATCCCTTAAAAATAAAAAATACTGATACAATAATAATTGGTCCTGATACATTAATAAGATGGAGCGGATACTTTATTAATTAAAGTCTGGATACAAAAATAGAAAATCAAATATTGAATCCCTTAAATCAAGCTAATCAATTTCGCTGACGTTATTCTCAATCTTCATCTTCTTCTATGTTTCAATAAATCAAATCAAAATTGAAAGATTCAAATCGTGTTCATCTTCTTCTCTGTTTCTACAAAGAGGACTTCGACTGAGAATCAACTTTGTTGTTCTGTGTTTAATAAGATAGTTAATGAATATATCAATTTTGTTGAGGCATTCTGAAATTTGGGAGAGTGAGATTAAATATGAATGATACAAGAGTGATGGGATATTTGTTAGTGAGCATGTTTCATTCATGAATCTAATTTCAACAATTGCGGCTAAGTTTAATATTGATAAGTCAAGAATTTTTTTTAAAATAAGATACATTGTAGAAGGAAATTCCTCTCCAATGAGTATAAGGATTGATATGGGAGTAAGCTTGTACATAGAGGTGAAGAAACGCGAGATTGGATTTGGAACGTATTCCCTTTGTATTGATATAATTGATAAGGATGTTGGCGACAATGAAAGTTTTGATGTATCAACTGGTTCAATCGTCTGTGTTGAAGGTGTTGAACATGATACACTAGCTCTCAACTTGGTAGAATAAAAAAATGGTGATTTGTTTCACATACCAGAGTTCGAGGTGACGAATTACATATCTGATACAAAAAGTACAGACATTAAAATGGATCAATTGTACAAAGAGAAAGCCACTCTGATATTTGTAATGGAAAAATACAAAAATAAAAATGACTTTAATTTCAGAGTAAAGAGATTTGATAACAAGAGGTATGAAACTTTGTCTAGTTTATTTGATGTGTTAATATATCAATATATGATTGTTCTGATTACTGTATTGTTGCAATTTGTTAAAATAGTAAGGACACATTACTTGCAAAAATTACGATACAATAAGTTTTTCTAGTTTATTTGATGTATTAATGTGTCAATATATGATTGTTCTGATTACTGTATTGCTGGAATTTGTTGAAACAGTAAAGTTACATTACTGGCTAAATTATGATACAATAATTCTGTCTAGTTTAATTGATGTGTTAATGTATCAATATATGATCGTTGAGATTAATATATTGCTGCAATTTATTGAAACGGTAAGGATATGTTATTGACAAAATTATTGTCGTCTAGTTTATTTGATGCTAATGTTTAGAAATATGATCGTTCTGACTAATGTATAGTTGTAATTTATGAAACAATAAGAACACATTACTGGTTAGAATTATGATACAATAATTATATCTAGATTTTTATGTGTTAATGTATCAACATATAATTGTTTTGATTAATGTATCAATATAAAGTAGTTAGTACATTTTACTATACTCTTGATGTTTGATATGTGTGCAATAATGATGATACATTATTGTAGTAAAACTTATACAAGTTGTATCTAGAAAAATACAACTACAAATTATTGTGCTCATCTGATGACTGTTGTTGGAGATTCAATGCATCTCTTAGGAAGAAATCAGATTTATTCAAAATGAGGTACTTCAATAGTGAACATGCATGTCCAATAAGGGATGGATTATGAACAATTGTTCAAGCTACAGTTGGGTTTACAAGTGTTGTGACAGCGCCTAAACTGCACAATCATAAAAGAATTCATATAGCAAATGATGTTATTGAGGATATAAGAGCACTGTATGGGATTGATATTTCATACAAGCAAGCATGGCGTGCTAAGGAGCGTGCATTAGAGATGATAAGGGGCAAGTCTGCGAATGATATAGACAGTTGCCTAAATATCTATATATGTTGGAAATCGTATACCCAAATTGTTATACACGGATGCACTAAGTCGGAGGAAAATAAGTTCATGTATTTGTTCATATCATTAAGGCCACTAATGAGGGGCTTTGACTATTGTAGACCAGTAGTTGTTTTTGATGGTGCACATCTTTATGGAGCTTACAAAGTAACTTTTGTATCAGCAAGTACGCTTGATGGTGCAGGTATGATTTCTGTATTAGACTTTATATATGGATATTTGTTTATCTAAAGTAACAAATCAGTTTCTGAGTAGGTTGCATATTGCCGTTAGCTTATGGAGTGGTGGACAGTGAAAATGATTGTAATGGCCATAGTTCTTTCAACAATTTAAAAGTGCATTTGAATAGAGGGAACAATGTGTATTGTATCAGATAGAAATGAAAGCATAATTAATGGCATTAGAACTGTTTTTCCAAATGTTCCTCATTTTACATGCATTTGGCACGTTTGAAAAAATGTTTGTACAAGTTTCAAGAGAAGCAAAAACATACTAAGTGATGTATTCTATTAAATGACCAAGTCTTATAGGAAAAAGGATTTTGTGAAATTGATGGCTGAAGTCGTTAAAATTGATAATTGGATTAAGATGTATCTTGAGGATTCCGATTATGAAAAGTGATCAAGAGTTCATGCAACAGTAAACAAGGGGAGAATGATGACTTCAAACATACAAGAATGTATAAATGATTGCCTTGTTGAAGCGCGACAACTACCTGTAATACAATTTTTGGAAGAAATCAGAGTTCTATTCGGTTCTTGGAACTCTAAAAATGAGTGTTGACACCCAATTTTAGATCTTTCCGACACAAATTAATTCACGAGTTTCTTAATTGCCAAACGAGTTGAAATAGTTGACTTTATAAGATTCAAATATTTTCAAGTCATTTTAGAGTAGCTTTAGTCAATTTTTTATGGTTTAAAACGATATATATTTTTATGGGTTTTTGTCTGATTAGTTTATTTGTGAAATATTCAAAAATCATCTTTAAAGACTTTAATTTTAGTAAGTTTTTTTTAAATTAGTTTGCTTAAAATTATAGTTATATTTTGAATAGTTTATAATTAAGTTAATTATTTCATGTCGTTAAGAATTGAGAAACTCATAGATTAGTTGTGTTACTCAGCCTATTTGAATTTTGGTTGATTAATTTTGAATTGGCTAAATTATAATTTGGAAAAATAACTTAAATACACAACTATGAGTTTTATAATCTCTAATTTTCCCTTCTTTTTTTAAATATTACATAATTCTTTTTTTTTTAATGTTAGTAGAAGTGTATAGATATATAACATTCTCCCTCCTATAATACACAATTACCCAATATAATGCCTATTTTTTCTCCATTAAAACACTCAACCTTTTAAATCAGTTTTTGGATTTTGAATTATTAATTTTAATAAATTTTAATTGAAACACACAATTTTGAATTTTAAAATTCAAAAAATTTGAAATTTCAAAAATCTGGACAATTTCTCTCCCGTTCTTAGTGTTATTCTTACTCCATCACGTCTTCAGTTCTTCTTTCTTCATCATCGTCTTTCTTTTTCTTAACCCAGCATCTTTTATTGGTTTCTTCTTTTTCTTCTTAATCCATCATCGTTTTTCTTCTTCTTAACCCATCATGTTTTATTGGTTTCTTCTTTTTCTTCTTAATCCATCATCAGTTCTTCTTTTCTTCCTTTTTTTGTTTTGGTTAATTGTTCTATTACATCATAGTAATGGATCCGTTAATTAATAGAAGGATATATGATTCCGACGATGAAAATTGGAAAGAAAATAGAAAAAAGTCTTTGCATGACCCTATGAATCTTCAGAAGGATTCAAACAAAGACTCTAGCGAAACATCAAAATCAAAGGTTGTCAAAATACAACAAAAAAAAAGAAAAAAGAAGCAACAAACATTGTTGTTAGGCCTACATTGTTTCGGGTTTGTATTTTTGTACTTAAAACTGTTGTTGAAATTAGTAAAAATTCTAAGAAATTCAATATGTATCAAAAAATCATGAAAATTATTATCATGTATCAGACAATAGGTTTAATACATGAGTACTAAGTGGATTATAATGTTTAGTCTATGCTTTGACACATGAACTAGATGTGTATCATATGATTTCCTATGTATCAAGGGTTTTTTAAATTTTTTATCTTGTACCAGTGATTAATTTCAATAAATGCCCCATCAAGTGTGCTTGCTGATACATTTTGAATCAGTGAGTATAGTGTTTTAGATGATGCATTAATACATGAATTTGTTGTGTATCATAATATTTTCTATGTATCATGAAGTTTTGAAAATTGTTATAATGTATCATTCACTAAGTTTAATAACTGCGTCATCAACTGTGCTTGATGATACATATAGAATCAGTGTGTATAATGTTTAGTCGATGTACTGATACATGTATTATATATGTATCACATGTTATAATGTTTAGTCAATGCACTGATACATGTAGTAGATATGTATCACATGTTTTTCATGCAGTATGAATTTCTGAAAATTGATATCATGTATCAGTAATGTATTAGTTGTTTTATTTAGTATTTTCATAAAAAATGTATTCAAAATAGATGATATAATCTTTGATTTTCAAAATTTGAATTTAATATCCAATTACGTGCTGATTTAATACTGATTAATGATCTGTTACCGTAAATTTAGTTGGTTTAGTTAACAAGATTAAATGTACCGTTTTCCCCCCATTTTTTTCTTAACAGTTTAAACTTATCATGTATCACTAGAGTCTAAAGTATCACGGCACAACAATTTTAAGGGATTTTTAGTAAATACTAATTTTATCGGGACAGAGTGTAATTATTGAATTACACTATGAAATTCCTTAAATTTTTACTTATAATTTTATTCAGCTATTAAAGGACCAAGTTGTGGGCCTTTATACAAATATTTTCAGCAGCCCAATCATATTTTAATTTTGAGCCCAGTTCAAATTGGTCCAACATCCATTTTTACTCACTAAAAATAACTCGACCCCAGCCCATTTTATTTTACCCAACCCAGCTCCAATTCTAACCCTACCCAAATCCCTTGCCCTCATAAAAGAGGGAAAATTATATAAAATAGCAAACTAATAACCTAAATTAAATAAAATAGCTAGGTTTGATTTAATTGTGCTCCATAGCAAACATTATCTAAAATTTGCCAGCGTCTCTCTCCCAGGAATCTCGCTCGTCACTCTCCATTCTCGCTCGCCTCTCTCGCTTTATACACAGAAGTGTATAATTCTGTTTCTGTTTTATATAAAGCGAGAAAAAATTGTATATACACATGCAAAAATGTATATCTTCGTGTTAAACACTTAATTATACAATTTACAAACATTTTACTTCAAAAATTGCAGAGAAAAAGGCCAACGAATTATACAATTGCGAATTATACAATTGCAGTGAAATACAATTTTCTCTAGCTTTATACAACAGAAGTGTATATATTGTGTTTCTGTTTTTGTATAAAGCGAGAAAAACATATATCTTCTTGCTATACACTTATAATTATGCAATATACATACATTTTAATTCGATTCAACTATATGCAAAACAAATTATACAATTGCAGTGAAATAGGCCAGGGAATTATACACTTGTATATTTATAACGAATTATACAGTTTTTATGTTTGCTATGAGCGCAATTATGCAAAGTTTGCTATATTATACAAATATAAATTTTTTGTTTGCTATATGTGAAAATTGCCCTAAAAAAAAATCGAAGTTCATAAGTGTTCTTCTTTCCTTTTCACGATAACCACGCACAACAAGCGCATAATTCCTAAAAGAAGCGAGAATCGTGACTTAGCAACGATGTATGCGCGTCAAACCAGCGTATGCACTGTGTTCATTTTGTCATTTTCTTATCCAACGTCCCTTTCTCCTTTCTGCGTTTTGTACAACTCCAATAGCAGGCTAGAGGGCGCGTGGAATCGTCCTCACAACTCCGAGATGAGGCCATGTCGAACAGCGGGTACGCTCGACCAATCTGAGTCGTCCGTCTCCCTTTACCTTTCTAGAATGGGGTCAAAATCTCATGAAAAGGATGTTTCCCTTAATGGGGAAAATATTTTGAATTTGTGGATCCGATTTCCTATCTGATTCTTCCAACTTTCCCCCCAATTTCAAAAACCCTAATTCGCCCCCCATATATTGTATATTTCTATTCACTGTAAAGGGGAAGGGAAAAAGAAGGGAAATCTGAAAAAAAAAGGTTCGGAAGATTTTTTGGGGTGTAAGAAATTTTGAGAAAAATATATCTAGGACGATTTTAAGCAAAAGTATACAGCTAAAATACTCACTATATACATTGAGGAAGTGAGGGGAGAATAGAAAACAATTAATTTCTATTCCAAGTCCCATTCTTCCGTTTTGCCATCCATGAGCTCATTTGGGTTTCCATTCTAGTTCGCTGGTTCATCGTTGGCGCTCGAGTCATTTTTTTGGGAGTCTTTCACCCCTGCTTGTCCGTGTCAGTTCACTGCTCAAAAGGAGGTAAACTCTTTGTAATCTTTATGTTGTTTTACTCCTAACCATTTTGTATCTTCCGTTTTGAGTATTTTTTAATTTTGTGTTCGATTCCCATAGCTAAAACAATTTGATGATCAATGACTGCCTCAATTAGTTCACATTGTGTTCCTTTTAGACATCTTAAATAGTTGCAAAACGGTATGTATTGAAATTTACTTCCTGGGTTTGATGAAAATTCTGTGTGGGTAGTCTTTTTTTCGAGTTTAGCGTAATGTTTAGTCATGTTAACAATTTTCTTTCCTCTTATGATTGTTAGAATGTGGTTAGAATCTGTCCCCTTTTCCCTTTGTTGTTATCAAGTGCCAAAAGAAGTGTCTATCTTTGTTGTTCATCTTTAATTCTCAACCGGTCAATTTAATATTGTTTTCTTTGGAGATATTTGCAGTAAAACGTTAAAACTTAATCTCAATGTCAAATGGCCTATCTCTTGTTTCCTCAAAATGTTTGAATACATTGAGTATTTTGTATTCTTTTAAGTTTATTTGTGGATTAAGGATAGAAATTGTTCATGTGTGTATTACTTTATCATGGTCAAGTTGAAATTTTGACTACTGTAAGTTTTTACTTTCATCTGGTTTTCTAGTATTCTCTTAGCCTTGTATTGTTTCATTTTTCGAATTAGGAAATACGATGTTCATGTTGGGAGGAATGTATTGCGACAATATCGACTCGTATGTATCATGTTATTCGCCATTATCTTGTTAGTTTATACACTTACTGCTGGAAATTTTATTTGTCATGTTAATCAGTTTTTTTAACCTACGTACCCTCATAATCTTTAACTCTTCACAATTGTTATTCATTAATAAAATTGGTAGTATTTTATCATCCTATACATATTTTGACTCTCGTGTAAGTTTATGCCATATATATTTCGCATCTTGATCTCTCCTTCATACGGTCGACCAATCAAGTTGGGATTAGGATTTTCCCATCTTTCCTTTATTCACTAAGCTTACTTACTGCCATTTCATGAGTATTGACTTGTTATGGTAAATTTTAATGGGTTGTATCCTAGTACTGAATCACTTGAATTAATATCCTTTTTGGCACTTGATGCAACAGAGCATGATTTCCCCCTTTTTCTTATTATTTTTTATATTATTATATTTATTGAATGACTTGTTACTTATGTATTTTTATTCATTCTTGCTGCATGTGAGCGTCATCAAAGTCTATCAGATCTAAATCTCCTACGCATTTCGAGTTGTTTAAAACCCAAAATCCCTTAGTATATGTCGGCTTTATCTTTTAAAGTCGAATCAAGCTATCACGCCCCCATTTTTTCGTACTCTTTTGGAATTTGGAGTTTAAGGATTCGCCACCTAACGAATTAAGATGCGTTAGGATACCTATTTAACCTAACTATGTCTAGCTAAGGTCAACAAGACAGAGATCAGGGTAAGAGTTCAAATTATCTCGACGGAAAGGTGTTAGGAATTCCTCAAGGTCCATAAATGTGGGTCCAATCGTATCTCATGCAATCTATGTGGAAGTTACAAATAGCAATTAAAGTCAGTTCATTTATATGCCTGCTAGGTGATAAGAAAATTTGAATAATTAAATCTATCTATTATTTTAATTAATTAGCTAAGCGTGTAATGCTATGTGATAATATAATATTAAACAATAAAGATAGCATCCTTATTTTAATTAATTATTTAGGCATGCGAGACTAAGTGATAAAATATTAAACAAATTGAGGAATAAATTTATTATTTTTAATTAATTATTTAAGCATGTAAAAATAAGTGATAGCAATAGATAAAACATCAAATAATAATTTAAGGATAAGCGAGAGGATAGAAAAAGGGACAAATAAATAAGCAAATAATTTTTTTTAACCTACCCCAAATAAACATAATTATTAAACAAGTAAAAGGGTAAAAAGGGAAGGGAGACTCAAATAAGACTTTTTGGATCAGCACTCGACTTTTTTTTTTTTTGATAGGCTGCCGTATAGGGACAGACAAAATCAAAGTTTGTCTTTCAAGCCTGAGTCGATGTCATCATCTCCGTAGGGCCAACTACCCCTACCCCATCAGCACATGCATTTCGTACCTAAAAGGTGCCTAACGTCCCAACTTAATTGTCCAAGAGGCATTGGACTCTTAAAGGGTGGACTTAGACAAAATAGAATATAAGATCCTCATAGACTCCAAGTCAAACAAACAAGGCAAACTAGACGGTCATTTTAGCAATACAAGTCTCAATTTGGCCTTTAAAAATCAATTAGACATTCATGCAAACAACACATAATTGTGAAGGTTTTATGCTAAGTGTGTAAACATACAAACAGAAAATTATAGTAACGACAATTTAATTATGAGAGGGCAAATATGATAACATGGATGTAGATTTTAATATTAACTTTAAAGTAAGCAACAATTAGTGACATGATAGATTTTGTTTTATTTCCAAGTAGCAAAGGATATGATCCACATACACATATATTTAAAACAATAGAGAATTTAATTATTAATGCAAAATATAACTCAGGACAACACATTTTATTTATTTAGGCAGAAAATTTATTTTAAGAATAACAATAGATTTAATGCAGAAAATTATTTTAGAAAGAAGCAGTAGCAAAATATTATGAGTACAGAAAATTATTTGAAACAATGTTTAACATGCAAAAATTAGTTAATTGAGAGAATTTTATAATAACAAATTTATTTATTAATGCATAAGTTATGTTTAAGAGATAGTAAACTTATTAGATGCAATAAATCAATAGGAATTGTTTATTTTTTTTTAAAAAATAAAAAATATGCACAACAAATTTTATTTTAGTTATTGAAATGTTGAAAATTTACAAGCCTATTGACATGATCTGTAGGCATTTTAACATACTAAAATGACAAAGTAAAGAGACAAATCAATTATGAACATGCTAAAAATTAGTTGAACATAATTTCTAAGTGATTTAATAATCAACACATTCACATAAGACCTATATGCATGTTTTCTAACTCCAAATGACATGTGAATGCATCAATTCTATAGACATGATTTATTCAATGAGTAACTAAAATGCACATAAAATTATTTACTTAAGATTTTAGTGAGTTAGTCATAACTCATTATTTAACACTCCAAATTGGATAAAGCTTTCAAACATCAATTGTGCAAAATTAACTAAATGATTGAGCGAATATAATTTGCTTTATTTTTATTTTATATTTTTGTTAGATCCAAAATTATTTTATCACATAAAGATTTATCAAACAAATTATGAACTTATAGGCATGCTTTTTAACACAAACAAGTTTGCAATAATTATTTTTTTAAAAAATTAACACATAATTCCGCCTCCCGAGGCGATCCCCCAAATTTCTTTATATATAGGAGTTGCTTTAGAGTTATACACATATTGTAATAAAAATAACAAATAAAAATATACACAACATTAAAATAAGCAAAGCTTTGTCCGAAATTTCTTCTAGGCCACTCTTCATCATCTTGAACTTTAAGTCTAAAACCTGCGAAAATAAGTAAGGTAACACATATACAATGGAAGAATGATTGTAATGTAAAATATTCATAATAACTAATTACTCTCATATATACATATATAAACAACACACATAAGAAATAAAAAGGACAAAATATAGACATAGACATATCAACACACATAGGGAGAAAAGATAAGGAGTGTTTCCTTTTATTCCCAACACACAACAATAATAATAAATGCCAAACAAAAAATTAAAAATAATAGAGGGCTGACCAATAGTAAAATGCTAATTAAGAATACTAACCGGTTAATCAGAAAAGAAATAGTAGCAATGAAAACAAATTGATCCAACTTTTATTCGAACAAAAACAAAGTAGCAGAGTAGCAAAGAAGAGCACTTGAATATTATACCGGAATATTAATTTATTTTTTAAGACTAGCAAGAGAGCAATGCGAGAGTGAGGAGTGATGAGAGAACCTGTGATTTTATAAGTAAAAAATGACTTTAGTGTGAGTTGGGAGAATGTGAGTTCTTCTCAAGATGTGAGAGTGTGTGATAAAAGAATGAAAAGGGGGTCTTTTTATATAGTAGAAGAGGAGGGAACAAATAAGAGAAATAAATATTTAAAGGAATCAATTATAATACAATTTTCTTTATTTTAAAGGAGATCCAAAAATTAGAAAATTCTAAGAATATTTCGTTACCAAAGATAAACTTGTAAGAATAAAAGTTGGGAAAAACAATAATATTTTCCCTTAAATAAAGAAAAGCTAAAATTAAATTATTATTATGCTACCAATTATAAACAAATAAGAATAAATTAGGATGACCACAATTATTTTTTTCCTCAAGTAATGAAGAGTCAAAATTGACTTTTTAAAATGATTATTATTTTATCATATAAAACAAGGAAATCAGTCAAAATTTCAAATAAGAAAAGAGGGATACTATTTTCCTAAATAAGAGAGCATGGAATCTTTTTTTAAGTGAATAAATATTTTTTCCAAGAACAAAAAGGTAAGAAATTCGCTAATTTTACCAAATGACTGAAAACTTAACTTAAGCATATTATAACATGCATGAAAAGTAATAGAATAACATACTTACAGTTAGTAACATTCATGAAAATCAAATATATCCAAATAAACATTGTGTCTTTATCGAATAATCTACACTATAATTAAGCAAACCAAATCTACAAATTAATAATTAAGGAAAACAAAATGCAAGGATCGAAATTAACAGGCTGATTCCAAACCAACTTAGTGAACTAGACACTAGAAAATTAACACAAATACAAAAATCAAATAATTATCAACACCAAGAATTTAAGTATATGAATCAACGCATATTTCAAACATCATAAGTTATAATAAACATATTAGAATAATAGGAACATATGATTAAACTAAAAAACTAAAAAAGAGTTGGATAGACGAAGTAATAAATAATTTAAAAATACCAAAGACGAATCTGTTGAGACCCGTCACATGATCCAAGGCCCGGATATCGCCGAAGCTTATTGTTGGAGCCATTGCCGGAGTTGTTGGAAGCTGCTGCTTTCGGCGGCTGCTTGTTGGTGGTGGCTCGTTGTCGGCTGTTGCTGGTTGATGCAGTTGAATGGGAGAGAGGAGAGGGTAGAAAAGAGGAAGAAGAGAGACGGCGGCTGCACCTGGATCTTCGCCAGTTGCTGCTGCCCACCGGTGGTCGGACTGCCAGGCGGCTGCCACCAGCAGCCTTCGCCGCAAAACAGAGGGGGAAGAGATAGGGAGAGGAGGATCGACGGGGAAGAGGAACGAAGGAGAGGGGAAGAAATGCGAGGGAGAGAGAGGGGCGGAGAGGAAGGCGAGGGGAGAGAGGAGGATGGTGAGGATCGAAGGGAGGCTCACCGGGAAAAAATGGAGAGGGGGAAGGCGGTTGAAGAGGAAAGACGATGAGTGATATTTTAGTATTAAGTCTTTAAGGGTATTAGAAAATAGGATAAATAGGAGATTTAATCACAACCGTAAGATTAATTTAGATAAGCGTCTAGGATTTGATCTAAGATTTATTTTAAAGATGGATGGATGAGATTAAAAGATGAGGTCTTGAAATTAGATTGAAAAAGATATGGAATGGCTAAAAATGCAATGAGATTGGCTAGAATTGAAATGCGAGGGTGGCTGTGATTGAAATAAAATTGGGATTGGAGTGTATTACCTTAACATGGTCAAGTTGAATTTTGACTATTGTAAGTTGTTTACTTTCCTCTGGTTTCCTAGTAGTTTATTAGCCTTGTATTGTTTCATATTTCGAGTTAGAGAATACCATATTCATGTAGGGAAGAATATATTGCGAAAATATCGACTCGTCTGTTTCATGTTATTCGCCATTATGGTGTTACTTTATACACTTACTGCTGGAAATTTTGTTTGTCATGTTAATCAGTTTTTCTTAACCTACGTACCCTCATCATCTTTAACTCTTCACAGCTGTTATTCATTAATAAAATTGGTAGTAATTTATAATCACACACATATTTTACTCTTGTGTAAGTTTATGACATATATATTTCGCGTCTTGATCTATCCTTCATAAGGTTGGCTAGTCAATTTAGGATTAGGATTTTCCCTTCATTCCTTTATTCACTGAGCTTACTTACTGCCGTTTCATTAGTATTTACTTGTTATGATAAATTTTAATGGGTTGTATCTTGGTATTGAATCACTTGAATTATTATCCTTTTTGGCACTTGATGAAACAGAGCATGAATTCCCCCTTTTTATTATTACTTTATATTATTATATTTATTGAATGACTTGTTACTTGTATATTTTTATTCATTGTCGCTGCATGTAAGCGTCGTCGGAGTCCATCGGATCTAAATCTCCTACGCATTTTGGGTAGTTTAAAACCCAAACTCCCTAAGTATAAGTTGTCCTTCTCTTTTAATGTCGAACCAAGCTCACCAGAAAAGGCGTACATGTCCCAAGTTGAAAGAATTCGGACAGGCTAGAGTTGAAGATTTTCATCAAGAAATCCATTTTCATTTTTATATGTTCCTTCTTAGTATGTTGTATTTTATTATTTTGGGCCTAAGCCCTTGTTTTTAGGATAACTTTCACATATAGCAAACAAAAAATTCATATTTGTATAATATAGCAAATTTTGCATAATTGCACTCCATAGCAAACATAAAAGGAAAAATTACATAAATTAATACATTTTAAAAAATAATTACTGATTTTAGCGATACTTTTTGCTTATTACCATTTATAGCAATACTTTGTTAAATCTGTAATATGAATTAAAAGTGAATTATGTATGCAATATATATGAATTATAATTGTTTTTTGAAATATATCATGTTTGTTTGGTAAAAAATTGTCACATTGTATTATAAATGTATTAAAATGTGTGATAAATGTATTATTCATCATTAAAATTTGTATTATATGTGAATAATAAATTATTCTTTGTAATATGTATTAAACTTGTATTATAAATGAATTAAAAGTGATCAAGTGAGATAAAAATATTATTGCTATAAATGGTAAATATTTTTTTATTATAGTATATTTATGTAAGTTTTCCAACATAAAAACTGTATAATTCGCTATACATATACAAGTGTATAATTCACTGGCCTAAATTGTATAATTCGCTGGCCTAAATTGTATAATTCGCTGGCCTATTTCGCTGTAATTGTATAATTTATTTTGCATATAGTTGAATCGAATTAAAATGTATGTATATTGCATAATTATAAGTGTATAGCAAGAAGATATATGTTTTTCTCGCTTTATACAAAAACAGAAACACAATATATACACTTCTGTTGTATAAAGCTAGAGAAAATTGTATTTCACTGCAATTGTATAATTCACAATTGTATAATTTGTTGGCCTTTTTCTCTGCAATTTTTGAAGTAAAATGTTTGTAAATTGTATAATTAAGTGTGTATCGCGAAGATATACATTTTTGCATGTGTTTATACAATTTTCTCTCGCTTTATACAAAACAAAAATAGAATTATACACTTCTGTGTATAAAGCGAGAGAGGCGAGCGAGAATGGAGAGTGGCGAGCGAGATTCCTGAGAGAGAGACGCTAGCAAATTTTTAGATAATGTTTGCTATGGAACACAATTAAATCAAACCCTAGCTATTCCATTTAATTTAAGTTATTAGTTTGCTATTTTATACAATTTTCCCTTGTTATTGTTATTAAATTATTAGAATTAGGCTATTATAAATTAGGACAAGTACAAATTAAATGGGCTTAAGGCCCAAAATGAAGCGGGTCCAAATACCGGTCAAGGTGAATCGAAATCGAATTTGGACCCAACTCTCTATCTCTCTCCTTTTACTTTTCATCTATTTGTTTGTTGATTTTTTCTGTTACTTTTAGGGTTAAAATCTCGAATTCCCAAAAAATGCCACCTCGTTTTAATCACTTATTTGAATCAATCAAGTAAATAAACTTAAAATAAATTTTGCAAGATAAAGTTATTCACTTAGTTAAAGTTGGTATTACAAAAAAGATAAAAGATTAAGTTAGATCATTTTATCCAAAAAAATTAGTTGTCAAAAAATCACGAGTTAGTGAATATTTTAGGTGTCTTAAGAACCTTCTTAAAATATAAATGGGAATCGCCGAACCCCTCTTTAAGATTTTCTTAAAGTTTTCCTGTTTGAACCTTTTCGAAAACTATGTTTTCTTAAAAATTATGTGGCGACTCTAAAAAAATCAAAAACTTATAAAATTAAAATATTTTTCTTTTTTCTGAATTAAAACATAGAGAAATTGCTTCCTATACAAAGGAAACACTGGGTAAGAGATTTGAAGAGTTGTTGAATATAAACGCTTCTAAATGTTTGAAAGTGCAGGTATGTGCCTATATATAAACTATAACGTATCTGCAATTTTTTTTATTTGGTGTTATGAGTATAAAGTTGATTTAATTAATAGGTGGTGAGTGTCTTACATAATGTTGACGGGTTATGCAATCTACTAAATTTATGTATACAATTTTTGAATGTGGGCGAGAACACATTGTTTGCCTTGAGAGGAAGATTTGTAACTGTGGGAGATTTCAGATAGACGAGCTATCTTGTGGACATGCATTGGTTGTTTTCAAGAAGAAAAACATTATAGATATACGTCTCTACTGCTTAGATTACTATAAACCAGCTACATTAGCAAACACATATGAAGTTCCTATACTTCCAATGCCCGATAAGGAGGATTGGTCAGCTCCAGAGGTTGTTTTGAATGAAAATGTATTGCCACCAAGATACAAAAAGCTGGCTGGAAGACCAAGGAAAAAGGGAAAGAAATGTCCAGGTGAAAAAATAAGCAAAAAACATAAATCATTGTGGACGTTGTGGACAGGAAGGTCACAACAAAATGACTTGTACTTTCTTCCCAAAACAAGACTTTCTAGAATTCTTTGTTAGAGCTGCTTTTATGTTTAAAATATATTATGTTTCAAATGCATTAAATTTCCCTATACTTTTAGTTTTTTTTTTCTATTTTTGATTTAACCTTGATAAAATATTGCAATCTATTATCAACTGGTGAAATCTTGTTACAATAATTTGAAATGTTAAGATTTGTATATGATTTCATAAAAGATTATGTTCCAAAATACGTGTTGAAATAATGTATCATCACTTGTTTTCTAATAATATACAATATATTTTGATTATAATAATTGTATCAGTCTATGTATTTCAAATTTATAATTATTAATGTATCACAAGTTAAATGAATGAGCCAACAACTAATTAGAATAAATTGGCATAAACAACCAGCATAAGAAAGGTGTTTCTTTATAAATGATTGAATGTGATATATTGAGTTATTATAGTATTATAAATTTGAGCAAAAGATATCAGAGTATCAGAGTATCAAAGTATCAGTTCCTATTAGAAGCAATGAAAATGATTGAATTCGTTTGTTTATGATTTAATGAATATGATACATTACATTAGTAAACTGTGGAAGTATCAGTGCTTACAAGAAGTAATGAGCGTAAATGTTGTAATGTGTTTGAGGATAAATTAATCTGATACATAAATGTCATTCAACTTTTGTTTTAAATTATCTGATGACAAGATTGTACATCAATGTGCTTCATATATAACATGTCAAAAAATTGAAAGTTGATGTCAAAATAACAAGTTTTAAGATAAACAGTAACTCTTTGGTACAAAATCTGAAAAAAAAAACAAAAATCACAAAAGTTCAAAGCTAAAGTTAATGTGTCTCAAAAACAATAACACTATAAAAAGTGTTCTAAGATCTAACCAATACTGACCAAATCTTCTTGAGCTGGTTGCTTGAAATGACTTCTAGGCCTTCTGGGATCATCATTTTCACTAATTTATCATGTCATAGACTTTTTAGTAGCATGTTGCCACAAAAGTCTCTATATCTTGTACGGAAATAGTCTGAAGGGAAACCAATTTTGGAAACAGGAATCCCATCGCTAAGGTACTCAGCAAAAGAATCTACATACATTATGCAATCCATTTAAATAATGAGAATTATTCATTATAAAGAGAAATAATATATATTGTAACTTTAATAAAAGACATGTTAATAGTTACAAGCTATCGCATTGTTGTTGCATGATGTTTGTGCGAATTCAACTTTAAATATGATGTTTAGTTCCAAAAGCATTCCAGTTTGAATGTCCTTGTAAGCATCCAATGATGACCAGTCGGTTCGTTCAGTTTGATCGAAAAAAGCACTGTCATGAAGGAAAAATGATAGCATAATCGCCAACTTTTATATCTCACCACGTGACTCTTTTATTCTTGTACCGATTGATGAATCGTAGACGCGAATGAGCCTTTTTTTTTTACAACAACAACAACCAACACCAAATGGAACTCACCATTTAAGTTCACTGGGATGTATACCTCATCAACTAGATGCCATGGTACACCAGCTGGGATGGAAATCCTTTGATTATGTTCTTAATTGACCTCCCGATTCCAGATACAACAGCACCACATGCCATGTGCTCTTGCGTACTTTAATTATCATCAGAAGCGTCGTAGTAGTACCTATTGTATGCATCATTAATAAATGTCTTGAATAAGCAATTGACAGTGGTGAATATGTACTCATTAGGGTTCCGTAGTTTTGACTTCTTCCTTAAGTAATACAAAACTACATTGATGTACTGCAACATAAATTTAACAAATGTTAGACAATATAGTAAACGTATATGATATACTTTTGTATCATATACACATCCAAGATAATGTATATGATACAAAATATCAATGTATCATAGATATAATAATGTATATTTCTATTCATAGTTGACCTGTCCAGCATTTGTTTTGCTGAGATAAGACATAAAACCAATTTATATCGCTAGGAAAGACAACTACAAATTCCATGTGTTCAAATCCAAATGAAGTTGCATTTTCTCTGTATTTATCATCCATTAGAATATTCGTCCAATAAATTTGACGGAAGTTGGTATGAAATACCAAGTCCATCAAATGGGGAGATCGGATGAACTTATTCTTCAACTTTTTGTGTTTCCTTTGTAATAGAATCAAAATGAGTCACATATGTCGATTGAAGAATTTTCGATGGCATCCGAAATGGTTGAACAAGGGTCTCTAATAGTTAATAGATCGCAATATCATACTATCAGGTTCAAATTGATGTGTATCGGTTAGTTGATGTGACTTGACAACACTCAGTGGTAGAACACACAAAGGAGTTTGAAGGCCTGCAATTAGTACGTCTATAGCTTCTTGAGTTTCAGTAGAAATGGATGTCAATGTGGTGGAATCCTATATTTTTAAATCAATAATAAGAAATTTGTATCATTCAATAACAAATAACCAATCAAACATAAAATTTAGAATTTACCGATGTCACACCCAAGCTACCTCCGAGACGCAGACACGGTACTTAGGATTACAAATGATCCCGAGATAACTCTGATAGCATAATCATGAGCATACTAAAGATAATAAATTGATGCAGAACCTAAATCATAATTTATAACAAAAAGATGGGGAATACCCATATGCTAAAACTGATATGATATGAAGACTGGTGAGTTTAATACAATGAAGTTACTAACTCAACACTAAGTTGAAACTAACAATTTCTGAAAATAGCCTCTAAATTGACCTAGAAATACTTGGACAAGCCCAGCTAAGTCTAGCAAAACTGAAACTATAAGTCTAAATACAGAAAAGATACTTATGACTACTGTCCTCAGAGAATGAGGAATCACCACTGAATATGCTGAATTGGAGATTGGGAAATCGATCTATGCGTGATCTGGATGATGAGAACCTGAACCTACATTACGAGAAGGTATAGCACACGTATGCATCGGTACTTGAAAGGTATTGAACATGTAGCATATAATTAAGCTTAAATAAAACATAACTGAACAAGCACATAAGCAAGTATAATAATTTAAACGGGATATACTAAATTTTTGAGCAAACTGAATGCAATGACTAATTTATAACATGCTGAAAGTAAAAACTGAATATACTGATAAATGGTCAATGCAAGAGAGTCTGCCAAAGTTAAATGTGGATTCCAATGTATACGCTACATCGAGAGGACCCAATATACCCTGCCAAAGTTATAAAGGCATGCTGGCGTGATAACTAAATTGATGCCCACAGAGGGGACTTACAACCTATTTGGCTAGTAGTTCTGGGATTAATTGAATACTTTAAACCCTATTCCAACTTGGTATTATGCTTCTCTCATTGATTTATGTAGTTAACTGATTATGTCTCCATTTTTTTCCAATATTGGATAGCTCAAAAAACATGCAAACTGAGAACGCAACATTTAAACTAATAATGATGCATTAAAATCTGAGGCATGTATAACTGAATAACTGAAATATCTGACATAGGATGTGTTATTTATGAACTAAAGAAATACAAAGCTAGGGTTCTGAAATTCATGCGATAAACTGAATAATAACTTAACAATTTGATTTGGAACATGTATGTAATAAATTTATATGGTTCTATCGATGTTCTAGAAACCCTAAGCTTAATCATGATAACAGAATCAAGAATCTAACTGAAAACTAGGGACATCAATGGGTGAAAGGAACCCACTAGTGAAATTCCACATACCTAGTGACGAAATTCATGGAGAAACACTTAGATTTCGGGGCTGGAACTGTTGGAAACTTGCTTCGTTCTTGAACTAGGGTTCTTGCGCTTTTTCTCCTCTTTTGCTTCTAATTTTCTAACTTTTGATATATGATTTTTACTTTGGTAAGTTCTTGTTATGTTTCTAAGCTTAAAGAGACTAAAATATGATGATTTACGGTCTAAACAACGTACCTTAAGGTTTAAATAAAGTGGGAAAAAACCAAAAGACCCCTAAGTTAGTTGCTCTCGGTCCAAATGACCAGGACTGACGGTCTTTCGTTTCATCGACGGTCCGTCGTTTGGCCTGTAGGTTGGGCCTGTTCAATAGGCCTTTACTAAAATAGTCATAACTTTTTACTCGTAGGTCTAATTTTGGCAAGGTCGGTGGATATGGAAAGATAATTCAATTATCTATCTGTGATAGGTCATGGGACACCTAATTCATTTTTTATTAAGAGTTATGACCATTTGAAGTTTACCCTACTGCATTTCCCCTTAACTCTCTGCTAGTTTCCACCTACGGTCAGACCTACGGACCGTGCTGGTCATCCGTGGCTCTTGCCAACGAGTGGGTGAATTGGGTGTCAATTGACGGACTCAGACGACGGACCACAGTCTGACCTATGGACCGTAAGTCCATCCATCGTTCTACACTTAGTCAAATTTTTCTGGATTGAGATTTTGGGTGGTTTATGACCCAATCAATGAATGTGCAGGACGGAGTGTGGGTCAAACTATGGTCCGTCGATGGCCACCGTCTGTTGCACCGGTAGATTTTCTAAAAAACTGGTTTTTGGTCTATTTTGGATATGGGGTGTTACATTATCTCCCCCTTGGAAACATTCGTCCTCTAATGAAGACTAAACTAGCGTGACTAGAGGGAAAGAGTTGCAAACCCTACTACTAAACATTGAGAGCTGAGCTTCTAATTGAATTGAGTTTTGAGAACATGCAAATATAGTGAAAATGCAAGTACAACTGAGGGAACATTATTCTAAGGCTGATTTTACGCATGAATGATTTGAAAACTGAAGAGGAAATATTACCTCAAGCTGGAGTGGAATCAGAGGGAAAGAGGTGAGGATACTTGGATTTCATGGCTGCTTCTGCTCTCAAGTAGCTCCCTCTATGGACTCACTCCTCCACTGAAGCTTGACTGAAGTGACTTCTTTGTTCCTCAACCTTCTAACATGCCGATCAAGAATCTCAACTAGTACATCCTCATAAGAAAGATTATCTTTAACCTCCATACTCTCTAATGACACTATAGAGGCTGGATCACCCACGCATTTCTTCAAGAGTGAGATGTGAAAGACCGGATGCACTGCTGCTAATTTTGCTGGCAACTCTAACTCATATGCCACCTTGACAACCCTTTTCAAGATCTTATAAGGGCCTACATATCTCGGACTGATCTTCCCTTTCTTTCCAAATCTCATCACCCCTTTCATAGGTGAGACTTTTAGAACAACCTAATCATCAACTTGGAGCTCTAGTTCCCTTCTTCTTATGCATAAGATTTCTGACGACTTTTGGCTGTCTTAAGTCTATCTCTAATGAGTTGCACTTTCTCCATAGCATAAAGGACTAAATCTAGCCCTATCAAAGCTTCTTCACCTACTTATAACCAACTAACAGGAGATCTACATCTACGCCCATATAAAGCCTCATAAGGGGCCATCTGAATGCTGGAATGTTAGCTATTATTAAAGGCGAACTCAATAAGAGGAAGGTGATCATTCCAACTACCTTTGAAATCGAACACACAAGCTCTCAACATATCCTCTAAGGTCTGAATGTTACACTCTGCCTGCCCATCCGTCTGTTGATGAAATGTTGTACTAAGGTTAACTTGCGTACCAAGACCCTTCTGAAATGACTTCCATAAATGAGAGGTAAATTGAGGACCTCTATATGATATGATATACAAAGGAACCTCATGCAACCTCACAATTTCATTAATGTAAAGCTTGGCATAGTCCTTTGCCGAATATGTAGTCTTGACCGCTAAAAAGCGAGAAGAGTTAGTCATCCTATCAACTATAACCCAAATGTAGTCACGTTGTCTGCGAGTAGCGGTAACCCTGTGATGAAATCCATATTGATAACATCCCACTTCCAAGTAGGAATGTCGATATATTGAGTCATACCTACTGGTTTCTGATGTTCTACCTTAACTTGATGGCAATTGGGGCACTTACTCACAAAGTCTGCTATATTCCTCTTCATCATATTCCACCAATAGACTTCCCGCAGATCATTGTGCATCTTAGTGGCACCTGGATGAATAGAATACCTAGATTTATGGGCTTCTTCAAGAATATATTGTCTCAAATCGCCCACATCAGGAACACACAATCTACACTGGTAGCAAAGTACACCATCTCCCCCTTGGGAGAAAACCTCCACTATCTGATTATGCATTGCACCCCTAAGTTCAAACAAGATTGGATCACTGTATTGACTTTCCTTAACCTCCGCTACCAAAGACGATTCTGCCCCATTTTAAACTGTTACATCGTTGTGTGATATGATTCTAAGGCAAAAGCCCAAGCAAGCAAGCCTGTGAAGACCCTTCACTAGATCCTTCCTTTCTTCCATAACATATTCTACACTACCCATAGATAATATATTAAGAGCATCGGATACTATATTCGCCTTACTAGGATGATAATGCACACTTATATCATAATTCTGAATGAACTCAAGCTATCTCCTCTGGCGAATATTCAAATCTTTCTAGGTGAACACATACTGAAGGCTCTTATGATCGATGAATACATCTACATGAACACCATACAAGTAGTGTCTCCATATCTTGAGTGCAAACACCACTGCTAAAAGCTTGAGGTTATGAGTTAACTAGTTATTCTCATGCACCTTAAGGTGTCTAGAGGCATACGCTATAACCTTATCTCGCTGTATCAACACACAACCTAGGCCAACTCAGGATGCATCACAATACATCACATAACCATCTGAACCCTATAGTAGAGTCAAGATAGGAGTTTTAGTCAATCTAGTTTTCAATTCTGCAAAACTTTTCTCAGAATCATGTGACTATTGGAACTTGACTATCTTTTGAGTCAAGCTAGTCAATGGTGAGGCTATGAATGAAAATCCTTCCACGAACGTTCTGTATTAACTCGCTAGACTTAAGAAACTTCTGATATCTGTAGTAGAGGTAGGTCTGGGACACTGTTTCACAGCTTCTATCTTCTGTCAATCCACTCGGATCCCTTCGATAGATACAATGTGACCAAGAAAAGTAACGGATTGCAACCAAAACTCACATTTACTACACTTAGTGAATAACTGGAGATCCTTGAGAGTCTGTAGAACAACTCTAAAAAAACTTGCATGTTATTCCTCACTCTTAGAGTAAATGAGGATATCATCAATAAAGACGATAACGAATAAGTCCAAGTACTGTTTGAACACTCTATTAATCAAATCCATGAAAGTTGTACGATCATTAGTTAGTCCAAATGACATAACTACAAATTCATTATGACCATATCGAGTTCTGAAGGCTATTTTTGGAATGTCACTATCTCTGACTCAAAGCTGATGATAACCCGATCTAAGGTCTATTTTGAGAAATGTCCAGCACCCTGACGTTGGTCAAACAAGTCATCAATCCTTGGTATGGGATACTTATTATTGTTTTTGACCTTGTTCAACTGTCTATAGTCAATGCACATTCTGAGAGAACCATCTTTCTTCTTAACGAACAATACTAGTGCACCCCATGGTGAAATAGAAGGTCTGATGAAGCCATTATCTAGAAGGTCTTTCAACTGCCCTTTAAATTCCTTAAGATCTGCTGGTTCCATTCTGTAAAGAGGAATAAAAATAGGGTGGGTGTCTGGAAGGAGATCAATTCCAAAGTCAATTTCCTTTTTGGGAGGGACTCCGAGAAGATCTTCTGGAAACACTTCTGGAAACTCACAAACTACTAGAACTGACTCAAGAGTTGGGGTTTCAAGGCTAGAATCCTTAACCCACACTAGATGGTAGAGATAATCCTTAGATATCATCTTTCTGGACTTAAGGTATGAAATAAATCGACCCATAGGTGCTAACCTACTACCCTTCAATTCTAAGATGGGTTCGTCTGGAAACTGAAAACAAACAATCATAGTTATACAATCGACTGAGGCATAACATGAGTGTAACCAATCCATGCCTAGAATTACATTGAAGTCTACCATTTCTAGCTCTACTAGATCTACTGAGGTGACTTTCTGAGAAACTGTGACAGGCAATTTTTGTATATCCGTCTAGCTATAACTGGGTCAGCGACTAGAATAGAGATTGAGAAATGTTCTGAGAGACTTTCTGGACTGACATTGAATTGGACTGTTATGTAAGAAGTTACAAAGGAAAGAGTATCCCCTGGATCTAACAATGCATAAACATCAAGGTCAAAGACTCGCAATGTACTAGTGACTACATCATGAGAACCTTCGTGATCCTGGCGAGCCTGAAGAGTATACAACCTGTTCTAGCGTTGACCGCCACCTGTACCAGATTAGTTTCCCTATTGAGTTGGGCAACTTGCTGGTGCTGCTGAAGTTTTAGACTAAGCTCTACATTAAACTCCTTGACCTTTTCTAGAAGGACAATCCCTCAATCTGTGACCAGACAGACCGCACCCAAAACACCATTCTTTTCCTGCAAGACACTCGCCCAGATGGTACTTACCACACTTAGGGAAAGTGGGGTGAGTCTTGGTGCCTGGAACACTTCTCTGAGACTGAGAGCCTGGTGCTCTCCCCTTCTTGACATACCTATTATTGGAGGATGGAACACTAGCTGACGAAGGGGTTGGAGCTGAAAACTTTTGCTGACTCTGTGAGCGATTTCCACTACCCGATTTCTGATGAAAATAGTCATAGTTCCCTATCCTAGCATTCTTATTTTTCTTACCCTATTCCCTTAGCTTATCACCCTTAACCTGCTGAGCATAATCATAAACCTAGAGATGTTCATATCTCCAAGTAACATAGCATTTCTTCACCCAGTTTTCACCAAATCCGACACTCCATATAAGAACTTGTTAATCTGAGCACTAGAGTTAGCAACCATGTGAGGAGCATACCTGGAGAGTTGGTTAAAATTCAGCCCATACTCTTGGACTGTCATGTTACCCTGCCTCAAGTTCATGAATTCTTGAGCCTTTGCCTCTCTCAACTCTATTAGGAAAAACCTATCGAGAAAAGTCTCACTAAAGCAATCCCAAGTGATAGCGGCTGCATTTGCACCCTTATTCTCCTTCCATAGAGTGTATCAAATATGAGCAACATCCTTCAACTTGTATGATGCTAACTCAACCCGATCATTCCTAGTGACTTACATTACCTCAAAAATTTTCTTAATCTTTTCCAAGAAATTTTGAGGATCTTCGTTAGTCTTTGATCCTAAGAACTCAGGCGGATTCATCCCAACAAAGTCACAGACCCTTGATAGTACTGATCCACCAGCATCTATATGGCATTCCTAAACTCGGCATTTGAGATTTGTTGATCTGGAACTAGAGGAGCTGTGTTTGCAATCCTGGCGTTCACATTCCTAGCGTTAGCTCTATGAGGAGGCATGATCTAAAACGTAGAGAGTCAAGTTAGAATGGAATAAGATCATACCTTACACAAAATAAGAGTAACAAGAAAGTGAAGTTGATCCTAAAACACTTCATAGCCTCCCTCTCATTAGATGTGGTGCACTTGACACCAATGAAAAAGACTCTACTTATTGCGGATTTTCCAGACATCCTAAGACTCTTGAACCTAGTACTCAGATACAAAGTTTTGTCAAGCCCATAGCTACCCCCGAGACGCGGACACAGAATCTAGGACAACAAGTGATCCCAAGCTAACCGTGCTGACATAATAATGAGCATACTAAAGATAATAAACTGATGCGGAAGCTAAATTATAATTTATAATGAAAAGATGGGGAATACCCATATGCTAATACTGATATAATATGAAGATTGATGAATTTAATACAATGAAGTTACTAACTCAACACTGAATTTAATACAATGAAGTTACTAACTCAACACTGAGCTGAAACTAACTATGTCTTAAAATAGCCTCCACACTGGACTAGAAATACTGAGACAGTCCCCAACCAAGTCTAGCAAAACTCAAACTAAAAGACTAAATACTAAAAAGAAACTCATGACTATTGTCCTCGAAGAATGAGAACTCACCACTGGATCTGCTAAACTGGAGATCGGGAAATCGATCTATGTGTGATCTTCATGCAGAGAACCTGAACGTACATCACAAGAAGGTATAGCACACATATGCGTTAGTTCTTGAAAGCACTAAGAATGTAAAATAGAATAAAGCTGAAATAAAACATAACTGAAAAAGCACAAAAGCAAGTATAATAATCTGAACGGGATATACTAAATTCTGAGCTAACTAAATGCAATGACCAATTTATAACATGCTGATATGAATACTGAATATACTGATAAATGGTCAATTCAAGAGATTCTGACTAAACTATGGGAGATACTTATTACCGATAATAAAACCACATGACCTAAATGTGGAGTCCGATGTATACACCCATCAAGAGGACCCAATATACCCTTCTAAAGGTATAAAGGCATGTTGGGGTGATCACTAAATTGGTGCCCACATAGGGGACTTACAACCTACTTGCCTAGTAGCTCTGGTACTAATTGGGTACGCTTAACCCTAGTCCAACTCGGGATTATGCTACTCCCATTGATTTATGTAATTAACTGATTATGTCTAAATTTCTATAATATTGGATATCTCAAAACTGAACATGCAAACTGAGGATGCAACATTTAAAATGATAATGATACATTAAAATTGGAGGCATGTATAACTGAAATATCTGACCTAGCATGTGTAATTCAAGCACTAAAGAAATAAAAAGCTAGGGTTCTGAAATTCATATGATTAACTGAATAATAACTTAACAATCTGATTTGGAACATGTAATTCATAAATTCATGAGGTTCTATCGAAGTTCTAGAAACCCTAGGTTTAATCATGATAAGAGAATTCAAAATCTGATTGAAAACTAGGGACCCAATGGGAAAAAGGAACCCACTAGTGAAATCCCACATACCTGGTGATGAAATTTATGAAGAAACACTTAGATTTTGTGGCTGGAACTACTGAAAACTTTTTTCGTTCTTGAACTAGGGTTCTTGAGGTTTTTCTCATCTCTTGTTACTAGTTTTCTAACTTTTAATTTATGATTTTGACTTAGGTAAGTTCTTGTTATGTTTCTAAGCTTAAAGAGACTAAAATCTAATGAAAATAGGGTCAAGACAACGTATCGTAAGGTTTAAACGTAGTTGGAAAAAACAAAAGAACCCTTAGTTAGTTGCTGTCAGGCCAAACGACGACCAGAACTGACGGTCTGTCGTTCCATTGACGGTCCGTCGTTTGGTCCGTAGGTTGGGCCTGTTTGACAGGCCTTTACTAAAACGGGCATAACTTTTTACTTAGAGGTCTGATTTAAGCAAGGTCGGTGACTTTGGCTAATTCAATTATCTATATGTGATAGGTCATAAGACACCTAATTAATTTTGTTCTAAGAGTCATGACCATTTGAAGTTGACCCTACTTCATTTTCTCCTTAACTCTCTGCTAGTTCCCACCTACAGTCAGACCTACGGACCGTGGGTACACCTACGGACCGTGCTGGTCATCCGTGGATCTTGTCAGAGAGTGGGTGAATGGGGTGTCGATCGTCGGACTCAGACTACGGACCGTAGTTTTACCTACAGACCGTAAGTCCGTCCGTCGTTTGACACTTAGTCAAATTTTCTGGATTGAGATTTTGGGTGGTTTCTGATCCAATCGACGAATGTACAGGATGGACCATGAGTCATATTATGGTCCGTCGATGGGCACCGTCTGTTGCACCTGTAGATTTTTTGAAAAAGTTGTTTTTGGTTTGTTTTATATATGGAGTGTTACAACCGATGTATCAATGTTTACTGAAGCTTCATCTGGAAGAGGGATGTTATTTTGTGATTTAATATAAAAATCTTGAACCATAGATGATTGCTCAATTCTTTTGGTTCCAAGATATTTTTTGTTATAACTGTAAACTAAATGAACAAAAGATTTATACATAAATGTGTACTTACAACTTTATCAAATACTTCCTCACCAACTTGTTGATCCTTTGATGTATCAGCAAACTATGAAATGACAAAAACTAACTAATTCAAACAATAATATATCAAGATCAATAACTTATACTACATAATTAATGAATCATACATTAAATGATTAAACTATGTCATCTACATAAACTTAAACTTACAAAAAAATTTGTTGATACAGTTCCTGCAAGAGGAATATCTACAATAGATGGTGGTTGCAATATATCATATGATACAATTCCTGCAAGAGGAATATCTACAGTAGATGGTGGTTGCAATATATCACAGTATCCTCTTTTATCCTTTAATGTATCATCATCCTATATTTATTATTATATCAATCAAATACAAATGATTCAACAACCGAAACTAATCTTAAATTTGAAATTTCAACATATTGTAACTACTACACTTATAAATATTTCACAATTTTTTTGCTGTAATTGTATGAATTATAATAATGTGTCATCTAGTGTTAGATTGTTTATTGAATATTAAATACTTTAATGAATGTAATCGATTAATACCTCTAAGACCTCATGTTTTTGTATTTGTTTTTCTTGTTCAGCCTCTACATCAGGGTTATCAATGAGGATGGTGTTACAAACTCTATATCAAATAGAAAACAAGGTTCAACAAATTGATTAGTAGTTTCGGATTGATTCACATTGTCTTTTTCAATTACCTCTTCATCCGAGATTGGAGTGATTTGGCAGATATTTTCTTTAAGTCAAAAACCAAACAATTAGAATAATATCTTCACAAATAATAAAAAATAATAAAATAACAACTACCTTCCATTTTAACTTCCTTTATATCTTCCTAACAGATTTCATCACAACGTTGAGATTATTTTTGATAAAGACTTTATGATCATCAAACGTATTGTCCACCTTTAAAAATATGTAAGTAATTAATATTGATTTACTGTGGATCAATTGAGAACATAATATAATAACTATGAGAATTACTTACATATTCCGTGAGATATTTCTTAAATCCTACATTTTCTGAAAAATCTTACTTATTTTTGGGATCAAAAGAAGGACCAGGTAAATTGGAATAGACAATTGTTCTTTTTGTATCACATGAGACTTCTCAGATGAAGGACCAACTGAATTTGGCATAGACAATGGTTCTTTTAGTATAATAGTGGACTGCTCATATGAAGGACAGACTAAATCCGGAATAGACTATGGTACTTTTTGTATCATAGGCTCTGATTGTTCCATTGCAATATTTTTCTATTTGGTGAAAAAAAACTTTCTTTCTTCTTTTCGGAGGGGGGGGATGTAGATGATACCCCAGATACATGTTGTTCTGTTTCAATTTTCTTTTATTCAAAACATCTTCTTTCTTCTCTTCGAAAGGGGAGGGATAGATGATGTACCAGATACATGTCCACTCCTCCTAACAATCTGATCTGGTTGTTTAGAGAAGAAATCCTCAAACCTAGGAATTTCATCCTCTCCAGCATCTGTTGGTTTATCACTAAGCAGTGAATTTTCAGGATGAGAGACAACCAGAACGTCCGATAACTAAAGTACAATCAATTTTTCACGAGTCGGTTGTATGTTGGTACATGAAGTCTAAAAAAAGTTTGATCAGTTTGCAGACGAAAAATAATTACAACTTTAATATAAAAAAGATAGATACCTCAGTAAAATAGTAGACACGAAAGTTTCAGATTTAGGATTGACACCAACAACTCGCCAATTTAGTATCCTTGGAATGTAGTCTCCCTCCTTGACAACAATTTCCTCATTTAGAACTGATGCACATTCATACACCCACACATTAGAGCATAGGGCATATGCCACTCAAAAGATACATCTGCTTTACTTTGGTTCTCTTTTGCCTCCATGAGATCATTAACCTTGAAAATGCGTGCAGTCCCCAAGGAAAATGTATATAGGTACCGTCTTCGACAATCAAGAAGTCGTTAACATGGATAGGAGAATCATGTTGTTGTAAGAGAACAAATGTGTTGATGAAGTAGAGAATTCCCATGTGTAAAACATCCTGAACATTGGCCCCATCACCTTGAATGAAATGGTTAACAAGTCGTCCTTTGCTCACAGTGTTAGAATTAACTAAATCAGGAAAGTATCTCTCATTAAGGTTGCTCATAGAGGTATTCGGATACTGAAAGTCCTTGGTATCTCCACTACATTTCAATCCTGTTATTATTGCAAATTCCTTTATAGTGAAGCGCAAAATGTTCCCATTCGCATGCTGAATATGAAGCTCATTACAATTATCCTGCTCAATCTCAAGAAACAACAAACATTTGGATATTTGACCCTGATAGTTGTAGGTATGAATTTCGACGTATGGCCTAAAAATAGAATTTGTAAAAAACTCAAAAGCCTCGACATTCATGTACTTTTTCAAATCTTGTACAAAATCATTGTTGTATGATGCTTCAAACTTCAAATAGTGGGTTGGGACTTGCTTGATAACATAACTCATACACTGTAATGATACAAAAAATAAAGCAGAATATTATGCAAAAATAAGAACATGTTAGTAGGTGATACAAAATATAAAACGTTATCATGAAAGACACATTAATGACTGAAATCCAAAAAATAACAGATACACCATACAAACCATAAACAAAAAACGGTGGATACACATACAGACCCATAAACAAAACGGATTATCTGTAACTGATACAACATTTAATATGAAAGATACATTATATGTAACTGATACAACATTTACTAATGAAATACCAAATACACATACAAACTCAATAACTCATAATCAAGACACATTATATGTAATTGATACAACAATTACTATGAAAAGATACATTAAATGTAACGGATACAATATTTATTATGAAACTTGAAAATATCAGATAAACATACAGTTCCATAAATAAAATACGGACGATACATTAATGACTGAGATCTAGGAAACGATGCGTATAAAACTTGATACAAAATACATTATAACTTGATAAAGAGAATGACAATACATTAAATATGAGATCTGAATTTGTTCATTTATGTACATCAATTGAATAACTAACAATAAAAATCACAAATCGAAAAAAGAAGAATTAAAAAACTAACCTTAGGTAGTGTAGGTCGAGAAATTGCATAGCAACTTTTTGACCCCTTTTTTAGGGGGGTTTAGCAACCTGGGTTTTTGAAGATAAAAAACCATCATTTTTCTTATTTCCAACTTTTACATTTGCCAGTATAATGGGTCATGTAGCCTTTTGGATCTGTTCTCCACCCAACCAATATCTTCATAGTCATAATCCGATTAGTGTTAGCATCATACATCTGATTCAACCATCAGAAGAACAAACAAAGTATTTCAAATGTAAAAGAAGAAACAAAAGAGGATTTCAAGACAAAGAAAGAAATTACCTAGAGCATGCACAGTGAGAGACTTGAGTTTGAAGAATATTGGAGAATCAACTATTGTATCCAGTGAGTTTTTTACTTAAAAAATCTAGAGAATAAGGAAAGGAAGAATTGCTAGTATAGCGTATAGGAAGCCAATATTGTATCCTACAAGATATTTGAGTTAAAAAGAAAAATGAGGGGTTTTGAGGTATTTTTAAAACTAATAGGGGATAAGGGTAATAAGTTATCTTAAGGGGGGGGGGGAATTTTTTCATTTTCATAGTCAATATCTAAGACTTTTTTCGTGGCCTTTAACCACAAGTCTTGCCTTGTATCTCGCCTCATCTCGATAAATACTAATCTTTGCCTTGTATATCCTTTTCATTCATACTGTTTTATGACTCTAATAAAATATTGTTTACTTTCAAGCGTAGTTCTTCTCTATTACTGTAATATCCTTCTCTATGGCTTATCTCCACTTTTTTGTAACGATTTCATCAAAGTTCATCCTTCTTTGGTGATTGACAGTTTTGTGGCCTTTCATCTGAGCTTTTTCATAGAAGAGTAAATGCAAAATTGGTAGGAGTAGCAGGTGGAGTTGCAGGTGGAGTTGCATCCTGCATAAGTGTCATGAACTCTTAATCCTTGTTCCTCTTTATATGCAAAATATGAAAAAAATTATATGGTTTTTCATTCTGAGCCTCCCAATTTGATGTTGCTTCTTTACCAAATTTAACATCATAACTCACCTTCACTTTGTTGTTGCCTATTAAACTCATGTCACAGTCAACAACTACATGCTTGGCACTTCAATTATCAAGCTAAGTACTCTCTTGTCGTGGTATATGAGCATATAAGTTATGCATTCAAATATTTTGCACAATGTCGAAAATAACACTGGACTTTCTTCCTCTCAAAAGGCCTAAAATTCTTTGCACATATTTTAATGATTTTTTTTTATCTATCATGTATTGTATGGTGGCATGAATTATGATATCTATATTAATGAAAATAAAATTTACAAAGCTAAGGGAGCTTAAGCTCGACCTACTATTCTAGATTTCAACCAATAACTTCTTCAAAAAAATGACATTTAGGTAAAGTTTTTACAAGTTTTGCACAAATATACAAGTCCAACATGATAGGAGAAAATAGCTATAACATTCAATTGGATAAATTCTATACGAAAAATAATTCTTCCTCTGCTTATGTCTTAGGGACTCCATTTATATGAGATGAATACGCACAATGAAATCATTCACCAAGATCACAAATTACATAATAACAAAATAATACCACTAGAATAGAACTTTAAAAGAACAACTAACTTCTTGAATCTTTCACAAATATCGTTCAAGAATAAAGGATCCAGAATTACTCATTCTATACTGCTCTTTTTATCTTTCCCAAATTCGGTTAATTAGCCAGGCATATTAGGGATTGCAGCCTCATTCAATGAGGCGTCTAATTATGATATTGATTTGTAAATGAATGAATTATCATATCACTATAAATTATTGATTATTTCACTAAGAATATGTATTTTCACTCGTCGATATAGTTTTTGAAACTACTATCACATCTGATTTAAATCCCTCATATTAGAATAATCAACACCAATCAATTAAATCAAACATTTGAAAGTTTTAATTTATCGATTAATTTAATCATTTATTTTTATAATTATATTATTTTCATGGACAGATATATAATCCACCTGCAGGGTTTTCATATGACAACTTATTAGCAATCATAAAGGGGTGTTTTCTTTCTCATGACCAAAATATAGTTCTACCAACTAATTATTATTTCACGAATGTGAGTTGTCATTTTCCAATCCATAAGTAAAATTTTGACTTATCATAGAGTCTCACCTTATGATATATTAAAATGATAAAATAAACTACACAGATCATAATAATTATATCAAGATTAAGCATATAAGAATATGTAATGTGTCATGCCTCGATCCTACACCCTGGAGGTGACAGAAACTTGAGAATCATTGCTAGCCCCAAGTGAACCCTTGACCTGACTTAACTTCTAGCGGAAGATTCACTCAACGATAAAAGAGCTTTTAAGAAAACAACTTTAAATCAACTGTCTAAAAATAAACTCAGAACATTATAGAAGTAAAACATTCACTAGCCAAAGTGACAACTCAAGTCTCTAACATTAATAACTGAAATGAAAACGACTCATTAACTAATTTCTATCTATCTATGAAGCCTCTATTAAATGGATTAGACGTCATAAAAAGATCCATGACATCTTATTGACAAATGAAATGAGTAAAATGAAACAAGGGATCCATCTGGAAGCGAGCAGGCTCACTAACAACTCTAAAGCCCGACTGGATCAATAAAGCGTTGGATGCTGATTCCGGTTACCTGTATCTCTACATCATAAAGATGAAGGTCAAATGATGTCAATACATAGAATGTACGAGCATATGAGGGGAAATCTAAACAAAACATAAGCTTGAACTGGAACTAAAAGAAACACTTACCTCATCTCAACTCAACTCAGGAATACTAACTCATTTCAATATAAAATAGTAGTAAAGCATGCAGTATAGAGAAAAGTTTTTACAAAAAATATAGAACAACTTCATGTATTTAAAATTACGATGCATCCTGTTTGTATGCAAGGATACAAAATAAACTCAGTGTATATAAGAATATAATGTGGGAGTTTTTCTAATCGACAACCATCAATGTCTAAGCCACGCTGCTAGAGCCATCCTATACTTTGCCGGTGTATAGAACCTACTATAAAGTAGATCCACTATTCTATGCTAAAACCATTAATGAATCATCTAAAAAGTATGACTCATTCTATCCACGGTGACGACACGATAATGGGGGTTGTGAGTTGTATGAACTCTCCCTGATATTAGTGCTCAAAACTACTCTGAAAATATACTTAGCTCATTATGTTTTAAAGTAAATATTTTCTCTTTCTGTGGTTTAAGATTATTACTTAAGAAGCTTTCTCTAAAAAGAGATTGTACTAAAAACTGCTCATGAACTCTTTTGGGAAATCAATATTTCCTCTCTTTCTTAAATGTGAGGATATTTATTCTTGAGAATAGTTAGTTCCTTCATATCATTTTAAAGAAAATGAATGCAAATCTACTCTTCCTTAAACTAACTGTTCAATTCATTTAAACAGGTTTTTAATGTTTTAATAGACTTATTAAAATGGCTCGAATGAAACGCTCAAGACTTGAATCTTAACATTACCTTGAATTTGAATTTATGGATTCAAGGTTATGATTCAGGTTTATAAATGATTCCTAGATTTTTAGAAGTGGTATGGAGTGTCTAGAATCAATAGGGAGTGAAGGAACACTTTAAAGGAACTTTGATGAACTAAACGACGAAGAAAGGGTGCGGACGCGTCCCTGGCGCACTAAGTGACTTCCCAATATAGCCTCTATTTCTTAAATGTGAGAACATTTACTCTTGAGAATACATAGTTCCCATATATCATTTTTTTAAAAAAATGAATGCAAATCTACTCTTCCTAAAACTCAGTGTTCAAGTCACTTCAACAAGTTTAAAATATTTTAAAAGTCTTACTAAAATGACTCGGAAGAACGCTCAAGACTTGAATTTTAACTCTACCTTAAATTTCAATTGATGCACTCAAGGTTATGACATGTTTATGAACTAATTCTAGATGTTTAGAAGTGGTATAAAGTGTTTAGAATCAATAGGGATTGAATGAACACTTTAAAGGAAATCTATCAAACTAATTAAATGACAAAGAAAGGGTGCGGGAAGGCAAGTTGAGTAAAGAGTAAAGAGTTGAGTAAACATCTCAAAGGCTATAAGGGGACTAAGTATTCCCTAAGAGTTAAGTTTCAAGTTAAGTAAAGAGAAAGAGTTTAGTTCATTTCTCAAAAGCTATAAGGGAACTAAATATTCCCTAAAGGTTTACAAATGTTTCACATTGATTAAAAGAAAACTAAGAGTTCCAAAAGAGTTTTGAACTAAAAGGGTAAAATTGATTCCAAAAGGAGTTTTTTAAAGATGGTTCAACAAATTATCTCAACCCGAAGGAAAGAATGTTTTATTAAAATTATGAGCTAAAATATGTTTTGGGAGTAGTATTGAGCACCGATGTGGGGATGAGAGTTCATATTAACTCAAGTCTCCATGTAAACTATGAAGCTATCATGGAAATTGACGGATCATACTTTTTGTATGATCACATAAGTTTTTCTAGGTGGATCCACTAAGCAAAGTAAGATCCTATATCGATGGCAAGGTATAGGACAATTCTGTTAGCGTGGGCAAGAAGATGTATCACCACTAGGATCATAGTGGTGGTTGTCGGTTCGAGAATCTCATACCAAAGTTATATTACATTCATATATAAGTAAAGTTGTGTTTTTTTTATTTCATTTCATTAATGAACTGAGTTGTTTTACTTTTTATAAGCTTTATATATATATATATATATATATATATATATATATATATATATATATATATATATTGCAGGTGTTTTAAACTGCTTTATATGTATATCCTTTGAGTTAAGCATATTTTTTATTGGAGTAGAGCCAAGGTAAGTTCATGTAATCCCCTCAAGCTTAAGTCATTGTTCAGCTTTCCAATTCGCATACTCGTACATTCAGTGTACTGATGTAGTTGTCCTACATCATTTTATGATACAGACGCAGGTATGTAGGATCAGCACGCAGCGTTTCGTTGATCTAGATTGAGCTCCAGAGACAGTGGTGAGCCTTCTTGCATTCCGGAGGACATCCATTTCATTTGTTTTGGTAGTTAGTTTTTATGATGTAGTGGGATCTTTCCCAACATCCATTACAGACATTTTAGAGGCTTCGTAAATAGTTAATAGTCTAGTTGGGAGTCTATTTCAGTTATTTGAGAGTTAAGTGTCATTTTGGCGAGATTTATTATATGAAGTATTTTCCTTTAAATATGCTTTATTCTTACTTAAGTGGAGTTTAGTCTTCTGTTGAGTTAAGTCAGGCCTAGGGTTCTCTTGAGGGATAGCAATGGTCTTTGAGTGTCGGTCTCGTCCACGGGGTATCTTGGGGCGTGACACGAATCAAGGCTAAATCTTAAAGGAAACTGAAAATTAGCCTTACACTTTTTTCTTGGAAAATAAGAATCTCTTGCCTTTTTTTCCAAGGAGCAAATCTCTTTGGTATTTGATGAGCCTAAGATTTTGACTTATTCAGGGCTTTGTTTTCATAGTTTATTGTTCTCAAATATCTATGCTCTATATTGACGCTAAAATGTGGATTTGCAATAAAGAGGGCAAAAGAGCAAGGTCAGGACATTACTGGTCAAAAAGGAGTGAAAAAGTTGAAGGAGTTGAAGAAATGGTGATCGTCAAGAACACTCGGTGAACCTCCGAGTGTCTCTTTAGATTGCCAAAAGTTCCATTGTTTGAGCATGTTTGACCTTAGTCTAGGCTTATACTAGTGTTACCCGTAGTCGTGTTATATTTAGAGCCATTTGGCCTCATTCTATTTCGACATCGATTTAGATGGTTAAATCCTAATGCATTTGTGCAAAATATATGAGTCTAATACAAATAAACCTTAGATTAGGCGAGGATTCAACTTTAATCGCCTTCTATACACTCTATCTCTTCTATGGCCCCGTGAATTGCGTTTTGGTTTTCAGGCTAGGCTTGGCGGTTGGGCACTGGAGTTTGTTCGAGCTTGGAGTATTGTGTTGATTATCTATCGGTAGACGTCATTCCACAGTGTTTCTGTGATGATTACTTTATATGAGGTCCTTTGGAATCCATATAATAGACGATTCAAGGTCTAGTCATGCTACCCTTTTATCCTCTAAGGTGTTGATACACTCTAGCTTCGACCTTTTTCACCTTTAGAGACCAACCGCGGTTTGAGGTTCATGCTCTTCACTCTTAGCTTTGGGACGCTCTTATTGGTTACTTGGAGGTCATCTACAGTTTGAGGTCTGGGGTATGCCTTTTATAGATCTTGACTCACGTTGACTTGTTCTGAATAGTAGATTTAACTATTATGTACACATGTCAGACTTATGGGTGTCTGTTTGGGTTTTTACTTGAACTTGCGCATGCATGTACATTTTGAGCTTATGTATGGTAAGCTATGTATTGATGGTTGAACTTAGTTTATTTCCTATTATTAATACACTCCTGTGCATTTTTTCTAAATTTTTCTTTGACCTCTACTATGTCTATATTCTATCATTTCATATTGCTTTTACTTTTCATACTTACTCAGATGTTATAATGGTGCCCTCGTTTGGTCTATTCCGTCTTTTCACTGTCCGTAGACTACTTGTCCCACCAAATGGAACAACCATAGTAGTTGGCTTGACTCCCTCTTGCTCTGGTCTACACTTCCCTTGTGACTTAGTCGACCTATGATACCTACTAAAATATATGTTGTTTTGATAGTCATGCTGCACTTTACATATGTTCTGTGATGTAGGTTTGAGCACTTGCAATCGATGTTGATCATTCAAGCCCGTTGTAGCTTTAGTTCTGAGGTGAGGATGAGTACTTGGCATCTTGTACTTATTGACATGCTACCTCTATTTTGATAGCTAGTCTTTTGCTTTATGAGACAAGCTTTTATTTTGGGACTTAAAACTCCTATGCTTAAACAACTCTGTAATTATGATTCCAAGGTTCTATGAGGGATCTTTTGTGTGTGTGTGTTTGGGTCCATTTTTGGGACTTAAAACTCCTATGTTTAAACAACTCCGTAATTATGATTCCCAGGTTCTATGAGGGATCTTTTTTTTTTTTGTATATATATATATATATATATATATATATATATATATATATATATTACTTGTTTTGGGTTACGAGTTGCTTATCTATTGGAGGGTTATACTAGGAGTCATCATGACTTAAGGAATTGGGTCATGACATATATATCAATAATAATCTATCCCAATTTATTTTTTAAATGACAATTTTTATTTATCCCGATATCTTATTTTACTTTTTCTTTTTCTTGGGGGTTTTGAATTAGAGTTTAAAAGTTAGATGATTAATGTTGTGCATCAACTATGTACCACTTAAGGTCCAATATGACATTTTGGTATTTGAAATGTAAAGAAGAATTACCTAGATTCTGTAGTTGATCGTATCATGATATCTTTATGATATATAATGTATCATGATTTCTTTAATTCCGATACATTACATCATAATAAATTCTGAAATGTGATGTATCATGATACATTTATGATTCATTGTATAATATTACCTTTCCAATGCATAATATATCACAATGCCTACATTATACATCCATACATTTCTAATGCATGATATATCATGATACCTTTCTTATATATGATGTATCATTATAACTTTTTGATACAAAATATATCATGATACAACAGATACATTAAAGAGATTGCATATGCATTTGGTACTTTATGTTTGTATGATTATCCTTCGAAAAAATCGTGCCATTGGAAGAAGAAATACATTGATACACTTATCATTAATAATATTTACCTAACATGAAAATAATCACAAAAAAGTGTGAATTTATGGAAATCTCTAATTTGAACTTGAGGAGATTAAAATTAAATCGTGCTAAATTAATAGATTAATGGTGTGGGACAGAAACAACGATAATATATGTAATACATTTTTAAGTCAAAATATTATTTCTAATTATGTGTGAAATAGGGAATTGGGTATAATCATGTAAATTTGCTATTAAGATAATGTGGTACCTCTGTTAGATAATTATTTTTAACAAGGGTTTTAAGGAGTAAATATAAGACTTAAGTTTTCGTAGCTGTGTCGATTTTCCAATAGTTATTGGTTCAGGTCCACCAATAAGTTGATTAGCCCATTAGCCCATTAGTGATCCTTAACCCTAACCCTAGGTGTATAATTCACCATTATAGGTGTAGAAAAAGTGGAGTTCTATCCTCCACATCGAACAACTAGGGTTATCTATCCAAAACACAAACAAATGTTCTACACCTTCTGAAGACATTGGACTCTAGATAAAGGAAATCCATGAGATTTGTGCAGAATTTCAATGATCAACAACACAAATCCTGAAAGTTACAGATTCACTCTCGTAGAAAATAATCTTATGAGTGTCCTAAACTAATATTTACTAATTGAAATACTTAGAAAAACAGATTAACTTTTCTTTACTAATTAGATGGTCACCCAAGAACTAAATTTCATGAAATAAAAAAGGAATGTCGATTTATCATTGTTAAAAATCATTATGCAAATAATGATTATTTAACTTAATTTGAATGGTTTGTGTTATATAATCTGAAAATAAAAGCTAGATGTTTTCTAAATTAAATTATTTATTGGAGCAGGTAGCCGAGCATATGTAGGTAGACAATGACACAAATAATTTTACAGTTGAATAGATTTTGATTCTAAAATGATGATAGGTATTGTTTTGTTAAGAAGTGTAATGACCCAGAAAGTCATTTTTGGAAATATGAATTATTTCCTTAACTTGAATTAATTAATGGATGGGTGATCATAGATAATGAATTAATAGATAGTTAGTGGGCTAATGTGATAATTTATTAAAGATCCTATACCATTTGTCCCTTATATATTAAAAATAATTTGGTGATATTTAGTAATTTTACTATAATTTTTATTTTAAAAAAAATAGAGGAAAAGAAAACTACCCTAGAACGAGACTTCGTGCAACATCGACAATGAAGATTTGATCTCCTGGTAAGCAAATCTCAAATTAGTTTCAAATATATTCACATACAATGATATTGGGAGGTTGTTTACATTTATTATTCAAAAAAAAAAAAGGGATAATGACATGGAAGTGCATGTGTTGTCTGTGATGTTTGAACTTGGAAAAAAAATTATATATATATGTAGGACTTTTTTTGGTGGGTTTTCTTGGTGTGGTACTAACCAATAATAAAGTAATGATTGGGTATTGATGTATTTTAGTAATTTTTGTGTATTGCTGGAAATTTGAAGGAAGGAAAAAAAAACAATAAGAAAAAAACAATACTTGTGTAATGGGGTTAAAAACATTTAAGTCACAGTGAATAGTGCTCGTGGGTCCCTGGAAAATTATCATCACTACATTTTATTAATAAAAATTGGTGTGAAAATTGCTATATAGTGATTAAGAATTTGGATAAGTATGTCCAGTGACATATGAATCATTGGAGTTCGAACGTTGTGATCTATTCGTGGAGATTTAAATTATATTCTTATTATTATCACATTATGAATTAAGTTTTGATATATTGGGATGACCAATTAAATATTAGATCTATCATATCATATGAATGTCATTTGAATTATGATATTGGAGGAATTGAGATTTAGTCCTAGGCTTGAAACTTGGAAAACTATGATGGTTGAAATGTTAATTTACATCAAGAGTTACAAATTTGATTATAAATTTGTGGTGTATTCTTAGGTTAAGGTTAAACACATAAAAGTGTGAGTGTTGTTAGTTCTAAAACCTTATTGTGAATATATACTTGAATAGATTCCATTGGTTCAGAAGCTCAACGGAAAGGGAAGGCTCAAGTCCAAGATTAATTATTCGATTGGCTAAGGCAAGTGGATTTCTAAACTCTTGTTAAGCGTACGAAATTCGTGTATTTCCTTGTGTGATGTTGAGAATGATTTGGAGACTTGTTGTTTATTTGTTGGTGTTGTATTTCTTGTTGTAAATTGTGCTTTGTTATCAAATGGTTATTTCCTCCTTTTAATTTGAGCATGTCATTTGCATTGTATCTGAGACATGGTTGTGGTAAGAGGATGATGTACTATTTTCGAGGGTCGTATCGCGCGCCGCGATGGATATTATATTTCGAGGGACGTATCGCGCGCCGCGAAGGTTACTATTTATCGAGGGTCGTGTCGTGCGCCGCGACAGATGCATGGACAGATATGTCCCCCATGGGTCCCGGACTGAGAGACAGCGGGTGTGTATTGTTAAGAAAGACATGCATCACGATATTTGACATTGCATCTCATGGCATTGCACATTTTATTATTGATGAACTTGAACATGTGTTTTGCTGATCTTGTGACTGTTTCTCTGTGAAGTTTTGTGATTGTTGAATATTGAGTTGTTATTAAGAATGTGTAAACTGATAGAGTGTGGTTATTGAGTGGTGTGTTTGGTAAACTGTTAGGCTGTAGCGTGGAGGTTTAGATAGGGTGTAAGGAGTACCCGTATTTTGTTCACTTAACTTGTGTTTAGAGGTTTGCTTGTTGGGTACCGCGTGGTTTGGTACTCACCCCTTGCTTCTACAAATTTTTTTTGTAGGATACGAGCCTGGATCTTCGTGATACCTGTCATTCTTTTCGTTCCCAAGGCATCTTGTGGAGAATTGTGAGGTAGCTGCTTGCCATCTCAGCGAACTTTCCTACTCCAATTTATGACTTTGTTTTTACTTGAAAGACAACTTCATTTTTGACTTCTATTTTATTTCAACTCTAATATTTACATTAGAGGCTTGTGTACGTGACAACCTGATTTTGGGGATTGGATTAATATGACTTGGTTTCATAATAGGAATTGTTGTTGGATTGTCATTTACTTCCGCACTTTGTTAGATATTTAGTTTTAGGCTGACTTGTCTTGGTGGGATAAGACGAGTGCCATCACACCCATTTTTGGGTCGTGACAAAATGGTATCAGAGCCCCAGGTTCATAGGTCTCACGTGTATACAAGCCGAGTCTGCGTAGAGTCTCAAGGATCAGTACGGAGACGTCTGTACTTATCTTTGAGAGGCTACAAGGATTACTAGGAAAACATCTTTTTGTTCATTCTTTCTCATCGTGCGTAGTCACCTTCTTTAGTACTGAGTTGTTGTATACTCTTTTGACAGATGACGAGGACTAGAACTAATGTTACTGGTGGTAGAGGAGAGGCACTTCCCGAGGCAGTTGTTGAGGCCCCAGCTAGGGGTAGGGGTAGATCTCGAGCTAGAGGTCGTGCTAGTAGTACGACAGTAGCCAGAGGTCGTGGACGTGGAGCAGCACCATTGAGAGGTAGTGCTAGAGAGGTCTCTACCGAACCTCAGATTGATGACAGAGAGGACCAGGTTCCTCCAGATCCCGTAGTCACACCTTTGCTTCAGGATACGCTATTGAGGGTGTTAAGTGTGCTAGAGGGCTTTTCTCAGGGTGGTGGTGCAAGTACCACACCACATGACTCTCGTACTAGAGAGGCGACTCAGACCCAAGAGCAGCAACAAGCTCAGGTTGTTCAGGATGCGGTGGGGCAACTACCAGTAGATCCCGCGGTTCAGAATGATATTGCACCAGAAGTTGGGGGTCAAGTTGCATCGATGGTTGTTCTGACAGAGGATGAGCAGCGTAGGTATGAGAGATTTCGAAAGATGGACCCACCTCAGTTTCAGGGTGGGAAGAGCGAGGACACTCATGAGTTTCTAACTACCTGCCGAGAGTTACTAGAGGTGGTTGGATTAGCTGAGTCACATGGGGTTAGATATGCTACACTCCAGCTTCGTGGACCAGCGAGAGACTGGTGGAGGACTTATTCAGGATGTTTGCCAGTTGGATCTCCTCCAGTGACTTGGGAGCAGTTTGCTAGCGCATTCCAAGATCGTTTTATTCCATGGAGCGTGAGAGAGGAGAGTCGCTTGAGGTTTGAGAGTCTGAGACAGGATGGTTTATCGGTTACAGAGTATGAGACGCGTTTTTGCCAGTTGTCTAGGCATGCGTTGGCCATTATTCCAAATGAGACAGAGAGGATCCGCAGATTCGTGAGGGGATTGACTTTCTCTATCAGGTCAGCTGTGTTTCGGACATCTAGGGAGGGGACTTCTTTCCAGTCCATTGTGAGCGCCGCCAAAGAGGCGGAATTGATGGAGAGAGAGGAGTTTGGGGACCCTAAAAGGGCCCGTATATCAGGCCAGTTTCATGGTGCCTCATCTGGAGGTAGGGGATCACAGAGAGTGAGTGGTTCTTTTCAACAGCGGGGACCTATTCATGCATCTATGCCGACATTTGAGGGTGGCCAGACATCTAGAGGTTCTTATGGCCCTGGTCAGGGCTCGTACGGTTCACAACAGCGACCTACAAGGCGAGGCAATTATAGTGGGTTTTCAGGGTCCACACAACAGTTCCCAGGTCAGAGATTTTGTTTTACTTGTGGAGATCCCGATCATCTAATGCGGCAGTGTACTTCTCAAAGGGGTCGTGGTGGGCCTCGACCAAATTCTTCATTCCAGACTAGACCACCAGCACCACAGGGTAGAGGTCGTGGCAGAGTTCAGTCAGGTAGAGGTGATAGAGTTTCTAGTAGTGGTGTTGCAGCTCAGCAGAGTGGGGGTAGAGGTACCACCCAGGATGGAGGTGGACGAGGAGGCCACTGCTATGCTTTCCCCGGAGAGACCTGAGGCGGAGACCTCTGATGCTGTTATTACAGGTATCATCCCAGTATGCCATCGACCTGCATCTGTGTTGTTCGATCCAGGTTCTACATTCTCTTATGTGTCTACGTATTTTGCTGCTAAATTTGATATGATTTGTGATAGCATGACTGTACCTATTCGTGTTTCTACACTCGTGGGTAAGCCCTTAGTGGTGGATCGAGTGTATCGATCCTGTCTTGTTTCTTTGGCTGGGTATGACACTTGGGTAGACTTAATCATTCTGGGGATGGTAGACTTTGATGTTATCTTGGGTATGGATTGGCTTTCTCCTTATCATGCTGTCCTTGATTGTAATGCTAAGACTGTGACTTTAGCAATGCCTGATGTTCCGAGGGTTGAGTGGAAGAGTGTTAGTGGTTCTTATCCTAGAAAGGTCATCTCTTTTATCCGTGCTCAGAGATTGGTGGAGAGGGGGTGTTTGTCTTACTTAGCTTTTATTCGGGATACTAGTGTTGAACCACCTTCCATGGACTCTGTTCCCGTGGTTCAGGAGTTTCTCGATGTATTTCCTTCTGATCTTCCAGGTGTTCCTCCCGATAGGGACATTGATTTTGCTATTGATTTGGAGCCAGGCACTAAGCCTATTTCTATACCTCCATATCGTATGGCCCCAGCAGAGTTGAAAGAATTGAAGGATCAGTTGCAAGATTTATTGAGTAAGGGTTTTATTCGCCCTAGTGTATCACCTTGGGGTGCCCCTGTATTGTTTGTGAAGAAAAAGGATGGGACTATGAGGATGTGTATTGATTACAGACAGTTGAACAAAGTAACAGTGAAGAATAAGTATCCTCTTCCGCATATTGATGACTTATTTGATCAATTACAGGGAGCATCATTGTTCTCTAAGATTGATTTGAGGTCTGGGTATCATCAGTTGAAGATTAGGGCATCAGATATCCCTAAGACAACTTTTCGGACCCGATATGGGCATTATGAGTTTCTAGTGATGTCCTTCGGATTGACTAATGCCCCTGCAGCATTCATGGAGTTGATGAATGGGGTGTTTCGACCATACCTTGATTCTTTTGTGATTATTTTCATCGATGACATCTTGGTTTACTCTAAGACTGAGGAGGACCATGTCCGACACCTGAGGATTGTACTCCAGAGGTTGAGAGAAGAGAAGTTGTATGCCAAGTTCTCAAAGTGTGAGTTATGGCTTACTTCTGTGACATTCTTGGGGCACGTGGTGTCCAAGGAGGGTATTAGAGTAGATCCGGCCAAAATTGAGGCAGTTAGAGGCTGGACGCGACCTACCTCACCTACTGAGATTAGGAGTTTTGTGGGATTGGCAGGCTATTATCGACGATTTGTTCAGAGTTTCTCTACTATTGCAGCTCCATTGACTAGATTGACTCGACAGGATGTGAGTTTTCAGTGGTCTGATGAGTGTGAGGAGAGCTTTCAAAAACTCAAGACTTTGTTGACTTCTGCTCCTGTGTTGACTCTACCTGAGGAAGGTGTAGACTTTACTGTGTATTGTGATGCTTCAGGAGTTGGTTTGGGTGGTGTGTTGATGCAGAAGGGGAAAGTGATTGCTTATGCTTCTAGGCAATTGAAATCCCATGAGAAAAACTACCCTACTCATGATTTGGAGTTGGCGGCTGTGGTATTTGTACTTAAGTTATGGCGTCATTATTTGTATGGGGTGCATTGTGAGATCTTCACTGATCATCGGAGTCTTCAATATATCTTTAGCCAGAGGGATTTGAACTTGAGGCAACGGAGATGGCTTGAGTTGTTGAAGGACTATGATGTGACCATTCTGTATCATCCAGGAAAGGCCAATGTTGTGGCCGATGCTCTGAGTAGGAAGACTCCTAGCATGGGGAGTCTTGCAGCGCTTAGTATTATGGAGAGACCATTGGCTAGAGATGTGCAGATATTAGCTAACAGTCTTGTCCGCTTGCAGATTTCAAAAGAAAGTGATGGGATGATTGTTTTTATTGAGGCTCGGTCTTCTTTAGTCGAGCAAATTCGTGCACACCAATTTGATGACGAAAAATTATGTCTCATTCGAGACAAAGTATTGAGAGGGGAAGCTAAGGAGGTTGTCCTTGATTCTGATGGTGTCTTACGGATCGGAGGCAGAATTTGTGTGCCCAGGACAGGCGATTTGATTAGATTGATTCTTGAGGAGGCCCATTGTACTCGGTATTCCATCCATCCGGGAGCGGCGAAGATGTATCATGATCTGAGTCAGCATTACTGGTGGTGTGGGATGAAGAGAGATATTTCAAACTTTGTTTCTAGGTGTTTGACTTGCCAGCAGGTCAAATGTGAGCACCAGCGGCCAGGGGGTGTATCTCAGAGGATGCCTATTCCTACTTGGAAGTGGGAGCGGATTACTATGGACTTTGTTGTGGGTTTGCCTACCACAGTGGGTGGTTATGACTCTATTTGGGTTGTTGTTGATAGACTGACCAAGTCTGCCCACTTCATCCCGGTTCGGGTAAAGTATACAGCAGAAAAGTTAGCCAAACTATACATTAGTCAGATTGTGCGACTACATGGAGTTCCTCTTTCTATCATATCAGATCGAGGTTCACTATTTACTTCTCACTTCTGGAAGGCATTACAACATGGTCTGGGTACTCAGTTAGATATGAGTACGGCATTTCACCCTCAGACAGATGGTAAATCTGAGCGGACCATTCAGGTATTGGAAGATATGCTTCGAGCGTGTGTGATCGATTTTGGTGCAAGATGGGATCGACACTTACCCTTAGCGGAGTTTTCCTATAATAACAGTTATCACTCTAGTATCCAAATGGCCCCATTTGAGGCATTGTATGGTAGACGGTGTAGATCTCCTATTGGTTGGTTTGATTCGGCGGAGATGGACTCTTTGGATACAGACTTGCTTAGAGATGCTATGGAGCAAGTTCGTATGATTCAGTATAGATTATTGACAGCTCAGAGTCGACAAAAGAGTTATGCAGATCGGAGAGTTAGAGCCTTGGTGTTTATGGAGGGTGATCATGTTTGGCTTCGAGTATCACCCATAAAGGGTGTAATGAGGTTTGGAAAGAAGGGCAAGCTTAGCCCTAGGTTCATTGGACCTTTTGAGATTTTGAGCCGAGTGGGAGAGGTGGCCTATAAGTTGGCCTTGCCACCTAGTTTGTCGGCAGTTCATCCTGTTTTCCATGTCTCTATGCTTCGGAAGTATATTCCGGATGAATCTCATGTGATTTCACTCGATTCTGTGGAGCTGGGTCCAGACTTGACATTTGAGGAGGAGCCTATAACTATTTTGGATAGGCAAATTCGAAAGCTTAGGACCAAAGAGATTGCTTCAGTGAAGGTGCAATGGAAGCACCGATCAGTGGGAGAGGCAACTTGGGAGACAGAGTCTGACATGCGTTCTAGATATCCACAACTTTTTGAAGCTCCAGGTACTTTCTTTCATCTTATGTTCGAGGACGAACATGATTTTTAGTGGTGGATAATGTAATGACCCAGAAAGTCATTTTTGGAAATATGAATTATTTCCTTAACTTGAATTAATTAATGGATGGGTGATCATAGATAATGAATTAATAGATAGTTAGTGGGCTAATGTGATAATTTATTAAAGATCCTATACCATTTGTCCCTTATATATTAAAAATAATTTGGTGATATTTAGTAATTTTACTATAATTTTTATTTTAAAAAAAATAGAGGAAAAGAAAACTACCCTAGAACGAGACTTCGTGCAACATCGACAATGAAGATTTGATCTCCTGGTAAGCAAATCTCAAATTAGTTTCAAATATATTCACATACAATGATATTGGGAGGTTGTTTACATTTATTATTCAAAAAAAAAAAGGGATAATGACATGGAAGTGCATGTGTTGTCTGTGATGTTTGAACTTGGAAAAAAAAATTATATATATATGTAGGATTTTTTTTGGTGGGTTTTCTTGGTGTGGTACTAACCAATAATAAAGTAATGATTGGGTATTGATGTATTTTAGTAATTTTTGTGTATTGCTGAAATTTGAAGGAAGGAAAAAAAAAACAATAAGAAAAAAACAATACTTGTGTAATGGGGTTAAAAACATTTAAGTCACAGTGAATAGTGCTCGTGGGTCCCTGGAAAATCATCATCACTACATTTTATTAATAAAAATTGGTGTGAAAATTGCTATATAGTGATTAAGAATTTGGATAAGTATGTCCAGTGACATATGAATCATTGGAGTTCGAACGTTGTGATCTATTCGTGGAGATTTAAATTATATTCTTATTATTATCACATTATGAATTAAGTTTTGATATATTGGGATGACCAATTAAATATTAGATCTATCATATCATATGAATGTCATTTGAATTATGATATTGGAGGAATTGAGATTTAGTCCTAGGCTTGAAATTTGGAAAACTATGATGGTTGAAATGTTAATTTACATCAAGAGTTACAAATTTGATTATAAATTTGTGGTGTATTCTTAGGTTAAGGTTAAACACATAAAAGTGTGAGTGTTGTTAGTTCTAAAACCTTATTGTGAATATATACTTGAATAGATTCCATTGGTTCAGAAGCTCAACGGAAAGGGAAGGCTCAAGTCCAAGATTAATTATTCGATTGGCTAAGGCAAGTGGATTTCTAAACTCTTGTTAAGCGTACGAAATTCGTGTATTTCCTTGTGTGATGTTGAGAATGATTTGGAGACTTGTTGTTTATTTGTTGGTGTTGTATTTCTTGTTGTAAATTGTGCTTTGTTATCAAATGGTTATTTCCTCCTTTTAATTTGAGCATGTCATTTGCATTGTATCTGAGACATGGTTGTGGTAAGAGGATGATGTACTATTTTCGAGGGTCGTATCGCGCGCCGCGATGGATATTATATTTCGAGGGACGTATCGCGCGCCGCGAAGGTTACTATTTATCGAGGGTCGTGTCGTGCGCCGCGACAGATGCATGGACAGATATGTCCCCCATGGGTCCCGGACTGAGAGACAGCGGGTGTGTATTGTTAAGAAAGACATGCATCACGATATTTGACATTGCATCTCATGGCATTGCACATTTTATTATTGATGAACTTGAACATGTGTTTTGCTGATCTTGTGACTGTTTCTCTGTGAAGTTTTGTGATTGTTGAATATTGAGTTGTTATTAAGAATGTGTAAACTGATAGAGTGTGGTTATTGAGTGGTGTGTTTGGTAAACTGTTAGGCTGTAGCGTGGAGGTTTAGATAGGGTGTAAGGAGTACCCGTATTTTGTTCACTTAACTTGTGTTTAGAGGTTTGCTTGTTGGGTACCGCGTGGTTTGGTACTCACCCCTTGCTTCTACAAATTTTTTTTGTAGGATACGAGCCTGGATCTTCGTGATACCTGTCATTCTTTTCGTTCCCAAGGCATCTTGTGGAGAATTGTGAGGTAGCTGCTTGCCATCTCAGCGAACTTTCCTACTCCAATTTATGACTTTGTTTTTACTTGAAAGACAACTTCATTTTTGACTTCTATTTTATTTCAACTCTAATATTTACATTAGAGGCTTGTGTACGTGACAACCTGATTTTGGGGATTGGATTAATATGACTTGGTTTCATAATAGGAATTGTTGTTGGATTGTCATTTACTTCCGCACTTTGTTAGATATTTAGTTTTAGGCTGACTTGTCTTGGTGGGATAAGACGAGTGCCATCACACCCATTTTTGGGTCGTGACAAGAAGATAATTTTTTTATTCCTCATTTTTATATTCGTGTCAATTAAAATAACATCAAATAAATTGAGAAGATCTTTTTTTGACATTGTTGTAACTTGTAATAAGTTCATACCAAACACAGGTGAAAAATAATCAATCACCCTTGTTCTTTTTGAAGATAAAGAAGATTTTGATAAGTCATAAATTGCACATAACATTTATCAGATTTAGACTATGAAGATTATTGTTTTCATATTATCTGAAAGTGATAAAAAATACACAATTTTTTTTCTCTATACATATACATATGAAAGAAAAATCTTATTTACATTTGTATAAAAAAGTTGATGTGTTATCCTTGTTTATCTACCATAAGGAAAAAACACATCCTCTCTTAATCACATTTATTTGTTTCATTCTATATTCATATATGAACTTTTTATAAATCTTTGCTACTGTAACGATCTGATCCATCATTATTCAAAAGTCACCTTGTGCGTAGTCCTAAAAATGGTTGAAATACAGTGCAAGTTTAAAAATTGGGTTATTAAAAAAAGTCCAAAAAATTGACATCCAAGATGATGCTAGCCCACCCTAATGGAAAGTCTATGCTATGACAACACCACATAGTGCCTATATGGTCGTTGTAGCTGGGCTGGAAAAATCAAACCTTAGAAAACATGATGTATTTTATGTTTTCTCCCACTTTTCATTAGAAAACACAGAAAAGGGGTACTCCAAAAAGTCTCCTAAGCCACTCTAAGCTCAGGAACAATTGAGGGGAGGGTCTTCAATGAAAAGAAGGTTAAAACCCACGATTTATTGATATACATACATCAGGGTTAAAAGTTTGTATTCAGAGTTCTTCGAAAGTTTCTTGGAGTCCATATTTTCTAGGTTTTCATCATATATGAGTAGTTAGACTGGTCTTTTTTTGATATAATATATTGTAGTTCGTCAGGAGATTGTATGTATAAGCCTTCAGATAGAGAGTCTAGATGTTGGAATATGTAGGTAGTTGTAGTTTAGGTTGATGATTGATTTACTTGGTTAGTGTTGATCTTATGATGAATGATGGGTGTTATCCCATAATAGATGACTATGGTGAATCACATTCTCGATAGGGAATAATTTGGGAAATGGGTTTTTTAGTATTGTTAGTATTGCATACATGGCATATGATTTTGGAAAAGGAATCAACATCATATGATTCATAAATATTTTCAATCGTATTCAATGAATATGATTAATTAGATGTACAAGTGTTTTTTTTATTCATTGTGATTATGTTGTATGGTTGGCTCGGGTACCACTTCTAGTACAAGATATTCCCACGATTGGCTAAGATACGATTCTTGATATATATTAACATTTAGCTTGGATACCATGCCTAGTATATATGGAGATATCCATATATTATTAGTTCGGGTACCATACCGGTACATACCAATAATTGACATGGTACCATGCCAGGCGCAATATTATTTTGTGTGTCGAATTCATGAGAGAACCAAGTTTACTTCTTAATAACGTGATTGCTAAATTTTGGTTTTATAAGAGGACGAGACTTATTTTATTGTGTTGTATTTATGGTATGTTGGTCCTTGATTGGTTGTGTGAGTGTATTGAAATGTTTGGATAGTTCTTTTATAGAGTGGGGGTGCATGCTAAATACCGTAGATATTTGAAGGATCCTTAGAGGTCTGGTTATTTAAGCACTCAACAACAGTTGAGAAAATTCGAATTTATTTATCCAAAAGAAGAAGTTCTGAAAATTCAATTTGAAAAATGTGAGAAAATCCTTTATTGATAGACATCAATGTGTAGTATGAACAAATGTTATTATAACTAATCGAAAATGTCACAATCCTTTGGGTCTGGCACAAATTGAAAAAGAAATAACTAGTGATATGATGAGAATAAATTTAATTTATGATAGATCTAAATGTAACAACACTTTTATTTATTTCTTTAGACTGAGAAGTTACTAAAATTGATATTCCCCAAAATTCTTAATTTGTTTAGAAAGAAATATGAAAGTAAAATGAAATATTTTATCACTAATTGAATGAATATTCAGAGATACATGATCACAGATCGAAACACGTCATTTTTTATGGATCTAAGCTCCTTTTTTCTCTTTGACTAACCATTTGTTTTTTATACTTCATGTATGCAAGTTCTAATAAAAGAGATTAATCATGTTATTTGTGACCATTAAAAGAAAATAATTGTGGCTATGAGTGAAAATTTAATATAATTTGTGATAAAGCTAAAACTTTTATCACTCATCCAATGAATTTACTCAGATGCATGACCTTACCAATAATTGATCTTGTTACATAATGCATAAGATTGACGGAGAAAGATTTTAACTTTGACTTTTTTTTGGTTTTATATCCAATTTGTAGCACTTTTTTATTATAAGTATTTAAGTTGTTACCTAAAACATAAATAACAATAACTAGTGAGCAAGTAGTTTTCATCTTCTTTTTTTTTAGAAACCTTCTCAAGTTCTTGATAAAATATTTCGTCTTTCAAAAGATTTAACCAAGTATTTCTTATTTTCTAAAACACACGCATACGCATACGTATACGCACACGCACACGCACGCGAGAGCACACATATAAATAAAAATATATAAAAGATTAAAAATTTGCATTCATATAAAAAAAACTGGTAGGTCGTTCAATATTAATTTTGAACATATGATATTACTCATTGTTATAGATTTAACGGAAGAAATGAACTTTTTCAAAGTATTAGAAAATAAATATTTTGTTTCATATCCAAATCAACCAGGATTAGTAACATTACTATGATATCACCTTACTAGAAAATCAAGTGATGGAAAATCTCAAACCTCTTTCCTTGTTTAGATTGATCATATATGAAGGTGTTCTGAACATTTAATACCCAGATGAACAATTAGATTGGTCATCTCTCTACGGATCCACATAAACAATATGAAGTTGGTGCTAGTGCAACAATCTCCTAAACTAATGCCACTGCTTTATCTACTACTATATTAAGAGTATATAGAAGTGCAGGACTCAGATCTATCTCTAAATCATTCTCATCTTTTTCTTTTTCTTTTTCTTTATATATATATATATATATATATATATATATATATATATATATATATATATCCTTGAAATTTATTGGTCAAGTGTTTTTCATCATTTTTTAATTGGTTTTTGAGGATGTATTTTAGTTAACTTACTGTGTTTAAATTGTTTGTGCTTGGAAAGCATCATAAATCTTCACCCACTATATAACTTTTATATACTAATAGAGGACAAACGTTAATATATATATTCGAGAATTATGCTTTAGATGCATATGATGTATCATAGAAACACAATGCCAATAGAGTTAGACCAATTCTATAAACTTACATAATCAAATTATATTACTTATTTCATATGTTCTAGCACAATTCTACATAAACTAAACAAGAGTAAATTTTAAGAGACTCACAATTTTTTAATCCAGGATTACTTTTGTTGATAGAAAATTGTTTAAATTAACATACTATCAAATATGTTGCCAGTATAACTGAAAGCATAAGTATTGGTTACGATAAGAATATAGTTGAACCTTTTTGTTTGTAAATGTACAAAAGATATGAAAGAATTGAGAAAATTCTTATAATGCATTCCCATTATTCATATTTAATAACGATAGTTTCGAATAATAATTTGTTTTAACTTCTTAATTTGTTTCTCTTTGAATGATGCATATGAATGGATAAAATAAGTGCATGTTTTGTCTATATATATCAATCTTGTAAACATTATTAGAAAACATAATTCACTTGAAATTATCATAAGTAGGAAGAATTGAAAAATCACCTTTATGAAGAAATCTACTTTAATCATAAATGATTGAGACAATTAAAATATTTCGAGAGATTTAATGTGATTAGCTTATTCTCAAAATAATTAATTATAAATATAAATTGAGATTACTTTTATTATATTTATAGCCTAAAGATAACATAAATAAAGAATGCAAAAGTATAATAACTAATTACAAAGTTATATTTGAAAATTAAAAAAGACAGAGATATGAAAAATTCACTTACAATTTGTATTTGATGAACTTCCCTCACCAAATCACGTATTTCTAAACAAAAAGAAGATACTATATGAATAAATTATAAAAAACACAAATATATGAATTAGTAAGGATTCTTACAATTACAAATTATTGGTAGTAATATTTTTACAAATGATGCATATTAATCTATAGAAAGTAAGATGATCACATCATAAATTTGTATAAAATAATGGATTATATATAATGTTGTTGATGAGTGTCTTTGATAAACTCTTCGTTATCCGCTTATTAAAGATTAAAACTAAAAGTTATTTTTTGACTCTTCATTGTTCACATATCATACATGAATAACTTCCTCAATCATTTATTACAAAAAAAACTAATCGGCATATTTAGTCTATTTTCTAATAGCATTTGTTGAATTTAAGTTTATATTTTATTGATTAGTAATGCAATAATTAGAAGAGTATCATTTATCTTTATTTGATTAAAAATTATAAGAGTAGAAAAATGATAGGAAACTTTAATATCCCAAAATATTTAAATGATCATTGTGTCTAGAACTTCCCGTATATACCAATAAATAAAAATAGCAATTAGTAGATTCAGATAATTATGCTTTCAATTCATCAAATAATTTATTATATACTAAATTATTCATAAGTGATTGTTCAAGTTCTATTTAGCAACAAAGAAAAGTCAAACTTTTGTAATCGATACAGGAAGGTGAAAACACTACCAAGATATTAAATATCATCAGTGCATCATTGATTAACATGTTGTTTGATGCACAAATTAAAATAAGGTAATATTTAATATTAAATTAATTATATATTAATATTTATTTAATTTAGGAAGAAAAATAAAGATAAAATGGTAATTCAACTTTTGAGTTGAGAGCTTCACACTTATAATAATATACCAGTTTTCGAAACGTGTGTTGCACGTTTGTCCTGTACAATTGTTATAAAGTTGAATTATTATATAGAAAATGTTGAACTTAAAAATATTAGTGTACCAATTTATATGTTATTCATTAGATAAAATTCTCAGTAATAAATTATTACATTGACCATCAAGCAAGGAATATGAAAAAATAATAATATTACTATAGCATCTAATTATATGAATGTATCTATATGATTTTATTCTTAATAATCTCTCATTACGCTCTATATAGTAAGTACACAAAAATGTATCTACTTATAGAAACTATATCAGTAAGAAAAGGATAAAAGAAAAAAATAATTATAACAGTACATTTAAAAATGAATATAAAAGTCATAAATTAGTAATTTCAGCACTAATAAAAATAGACTTATAAAACATTCATAATTTCATATTAGATTAAATTAAAGAAGTATAAAGAATACAAGTAAATTAAAAAAATAAGAACATTTATAACATTCATTCGTTCTTAAGACATTAATTATAATAATATATATAGTAAAAAGAAATACATAAGGAATAGAGTTCTTGATGATACCTTCTCTCGTAATTAAAAAAAACAATCTAAAATGGTAAAGATAAAACTATGAACAAAAGATCATTCTAATTAGGATCAAACAAATATTAATATTCAAAACAAAAAAAGAGTACATGAAAATTGCCTAATGATTCATATCAACAAGAGGCAAGTGGTAAAGAAAAATTATTTTTTTTATAATACATATATATAGCTAAAGATTTATAGGATAAGATGAAAAAATGAAAAATTGTTTAAGGTAATTCTCAGAAATTAGTGATCTTAGACATGGGGAAAGGAAAGGTTGATTTTTTTAACAAAAAATTCAATACATATGATTATACTAATTACAGAGAAACGATAACATATTTAAACCATTTAACCACATTAATTATACAGAAAGAATAGAGAATTTTTATTTTTTTAAAAAGATTTTTTTAATCAATTTTCTATGAAATAATTTCTAAGAATTTTCTATAAAATATTTGTCTTTCAAAGCTTGACTTTACACCTTCTTACTTTTAGTATTTAGTATAATATAATATAATTATTAATTAGCATCTAAGTAATTAGAATTTGAACCATTTTGTCTAGGTACATGTTTTAAAATATGACTATTTAATATTAAATTAATTATATATTAATATTTAATTTAATTTAAAAATAAAATAAGGAAAAAATAGTAATCAAATAATAAAAAAAGATTATCTTTTTGCTAAATATGGATAAGCAGTACAAAGTGGATGGTGATGAAGATGCATCATTAATGGAAGTTCCCATATCCTTTATCATATCCCAAGAATCAAAAGTTGATGTTATTGATGCAATCTTTTGTAAAGTTCCTCTGATTATAAGGTGCTTTCTTGAACAACTTGTTTTGTTAATTTTCCTTTTTCTAAAAAGTTATGTCTTGTATTAATTCAAAAAAATAATAGGTGTTTCAAGATAAATTTTGTCGATATGATATTATTTACTATTATTGAATTGATGATTATAATGTACGAACATAGTTTTTAATTTTAAAAATAGAATAAAAGTAAAAAAAATGCGCCTCATGTTTGTTTTAAGATTTGAATGTGCATATGAATGATAAGATGTTCATTAAAGATCTCTTATTAGGCTACTCAATATTAAGATGACATATTAAAATTTAAACACTATGTTATAAGAGTACTTATTATCGAACATATGAATATGTCAAAAGTTTCTTTGATTGAAAGGGTAATAAATATAAAGTTTAGGAAAAATGAATAAATGATATTAAACTATGACAAAATTTGCAATAACACACTCATACTTTGTGGAGGACCTAGTATTCCCTTCAATATTTTTTTAAAAGCATCCTTTTGATATTTATCCAATGTGACACAAGCTGAATTTTGATTATGAAAGAATATAATAGTTATTAGATTAAATTTCAATTGAAGTGTGAATAAAGGGTTGATATTTTAACTTAGTTTAAAGTAGTTTTATGTAAGACGGGGGCGTGAGGCAAGGTATTTTATGATGTTGGGGGGGGGGGGGGGAGGAGAAATAAGCTCTGAGATATAGGGCGTAAGTCCTAGAGGTCTAGGGAGCGTATTATCATGTATATTTAATTTAAAATTTTATTACTAAGAAATTAAATAAAAGTAAAACTTTCAATCATTTTACAAATAAACTTTAATAAATAACCTATAATATATAGAAAACAATATTATAATTTTTATTTGAGAAATGTATTAATAAACAATAATGAAAAGAAAAGTATTTCAATTATTATTTAAGAAATATCATACACCAATAACCAAAAAATATGATTTAAAGAAAAAGAAGTTCTAAAATAAATTAAAAGATTAACGCCTAGGTGTACATTTTTATGTCCAGTCCTTGCGTTTTTATTCTCAGAGCTTAAGACCTAAATTATAAGAACCCACACATTTTTGACACCACTAGTTCGAAGAGTGAAAATGAGTGATAACGATGAAATTCCCTTGTTTTTACTTTTAAATCAACATGCATGTACAAATAACAAAGAGTTAACTTTTTATTTCTCTCACCCGATAAATGTCCAAGAAGTTCGTTAAAAATATATTTACGGTAGTCATAGAATCCCACAAATTATTGTTGACACCCAATTTTGGCCTAACATTTTAAAAATTCGTGATTTTAAAGCTTTATTTATTTAATAGCAAACTTTTGTCCGACGATTTTAAAATTCATACATTTTGAGTCAAATATAAAAAAAAATTAAAAAAAATGCCTTTCCCACATTGTCTCTCAAACAATTTTCAATTTTGCAATAGTCCCACATCGGTGTTTCATCCTTTTTGAGGATTTTTGGGTTTCTATATAAGCCCACTTCATTCACTATTTTTAGGAGAGGATTTGGAGGGGAAAACAAAAGGATACTCATAAATTTTTGGTTTTTCGAGTTGAGGAGGTGGAGTCATCTCTTTCAAACTTGGAGTTTCGGTTCGCTGTCCAGAACCAGGTAAATTTTTTTTCTTAGCCTTGTTTTATTTAATTCCCATCTCTTTTATGTATTTTGTTTATTATATGTAGCTTGTTTTGTTTTTTAGTTTAATGTAGTTCTAAAAGTCAATTACTATTTGTGTTTATTGTAGTTTTAATATTAACATTATTTTACGATTCGATGTTTATTTATTTATTATTACTATTATTTTAAAATTGTTAGTCAACTATTTGCTATCTTAACTTTTCAGGGTTTTGTTATTATTCTATTTTAATGTTATTTTTAATTTTTATATATTACGTTATTGTTGTTTCCATTTCTAATTATGTTATTTTAGTTTGGTTGTTGTTTTCCATATTCTCTTAGGATAAGTTTGTTATGTTTTGTTGATATTCAGTTTATATATGTTATATGTTGAAAAGGGCCAATGAAAAATCTATTCGTCGGGTTTAGAGGCTTTCCCATTTTAAAAGAAGAAAATCTAATTCTTAGTTTATATATATTTTTAGTTGTTGCAATGGGCCGATGAAGAAATTACCATCGATTTTCAAGGACTTCCATGTTAATAAGACGGATTTTTATTTTTAGTTATTATTTGGTTTATTCAATTTTAATTATATTTATTCTTTACTAACACTTTTACTAAGTGTGTTTACAGGTACCCGGAGATGCTTTTCCTTTTATTTCATTATTGTAAATATTGACGTTAGGCAAACCTTAGGCCGATAATTATTATTTTATTTTATTGTGCATATTGAATTTTTATTATACTTGTACATTATTTTATATTCTTCCTCAATTTGAAAAAAAAATGAATTCAGTCGGGAACCACATTTGTGGATTCCAAAGGGTGTCTAACCCCTTCCCTTCGGAATAACTTGAACCCCTTATCTAGAATCAATTTGGTTTCGTAGATTAATAATTGGTTTCCTAGTTTTCCTAAAATTAGGTGGCGACTCTTTTTAAAACTCGTTTATTGTTAAAACTTTGTTAAAATTGAATCAATTAATTATTTTCGAGTTGTCGCGACGTTTCACCCTATTTCGAAAGAGTAGGGACGTAAACAATTATGAGTGTATCACAGTGAATTCAGTCATATTAAATTTGTTATTTCAACCATTTTACCAAAAAAATTATAAAACTAAAATCAATTTAATTTAATACCAATAAATATTTTTTTGAATAAATAAATAATGATTGATGGTTGTGATGGTTTGCTATGATGGTGGCGGATGTCATTTGAGGAAGGTTTATTGACTATTAATGGTGTTGTGAATAGTAGCTATTGATAGCGGTGGTGGTAGAATTATTGAAGGGAATTATAGAGTTAGAGAAACTTAGAACATAAAAGATGAGGAATTATGATTTCAATCTCTATTCTATTGAAGGAAATAACGCTGCCTATATGTAGGCTGAAAACATAACAACGTAATCTAAACTTACGCTAACCTATTCCTAAATAACTATTAGTTTCCTCTCCTATAAGTTAGAAATTTTAGCTATCCAAAGATTAGGTAACACAAATTTTGTTAAACAGACTCCAAGTATAGTAAAGCTGTTAACAAATCCTCCCTTAGACTGATGTTTCTAACACAATTTACAGAGCTTCAACTTACTCAAATGAGTAGATACCGAGTATTCTTTTGAACTGGAGAAAACTTTCCTTCTTCAAAGCCTTAGTGAAGATATCTACTACTTGGTCTTGACTCGTGCAGTAATGCAACTCAATTATACCATCATTTGTAAGGTCTCTTAAGAAATGATACCTTACATCTTTGTGCTTGCTTCTCCCGTGAAATACCAGATTTTTGGACACTTTGATGGTTGAGCTATTGTCGTAATATATGGGAGTTGCATAAGATTGCTTGCAGTTAACTTCCTCAGGCAACTTCCTAAGCCAGATGGCTTGACTGGCACATGTTGCAGCAGCAAACTCTGCTTCTGTGGTGGACAAAGTTACACTAGGGTGTTTCATCAATGACCAAGAAATGACATTTGATCCCAGCGTAAAGAGGAAACCGCTAGTACTCTTTATATCATCTCAATCTCCGGCATAATCACTATTTGTAAGCCCCATCATCGGTGTTTAGAAAAGCTATGGCTGGAGTTTTCGATACATTAGTGACATGCTCTGATACCAAATATTGAAGGACACTATAGAGATAGAGAAACTCAGACTATAAAATGTGAGGAACTATGATTCCAATATGTATTTTATTGAAGGAAATATGCTGCCTATATGTAGGCTAAAAACATAACGACATGATTTAAACTTACGCTAATCTTTTTGTAAATATTTGCTAGTTATTCTCTCCTACAAGTTAGGAGTTTTAGCTACCCAATGACTAGGTTTAAATAAATTTTGTTAAACAGACTCCAAGTATAGTAAAAGTGTATGATAATATTTTTGTAGTTCTTGATAGTTGAATAATAGTGATAACAAATACTTGAGATGATTGATGATGATGGGTTACAATATATAGTTGTGAATTATGATGGTAGTTGTCAATATTGTTTGCTGATTTTTCTTTTAATGATGATTGATTTAAGTAATAATTAAAATTGTGGTTGGTGATGGTGCGGATTGATTTTAACTATTGATAGTGGTGGTCCCTTAGAAATGTAGCAACTAATAGTTTTAGTGGTTTAAGTTTATAGTAGTAATTTGGTGGTCATTGATAGTTGGAGAATAGTGATAACTAAAAGGTGTGGTGATTGGTGATGATGGTTGACAACATATAGTTGTGAATTATGATGGTGATTGTTAACATCGTTTGTTGATTTTTGTTATGAAGATGATTGGTGTAAATAATAATTGTAAATAGTGGTTGGTGGGGGTGTTGATTGATTGTAGTGATTGGTAGTGGTGACATTAAGAACAGTGGATGTGGTTGACAATAATGATCAATAATGATGAAAATTATTAATGAAGGGGTGTGGTGATAGAGCTGAATAAATGGAATTGGTGAACTATTATATTTTAAGAAACCTTGGAATAGACATGTTGATGCACTTCATAGTTCATGTGTGAATAATTGGTAAGTCCTTCCACCAGGCGTACTATGCTTTCCCTAGCCTCGATGTTCGCCTTTCTAAGTCAAGTAATAGTGACTCATCGAAGACTGAAACTTCATAACATGTTGATGAAGTCCCCCGAACTGAGGGTTCAATAAGTAGAAAGGACAACTTTTTCTCCCCAGAAAAAGAGTAGCCTCGCTCTCTAGCCGACTGATCCCATTGACCCTATAAGTGGGAGGGTCAAATTAGAGATGAACGATTATATCTATCATTTAATAATAACGACAAGGTGGGTCCCTCTTTTAGTAGACTAAACTATAAATATTCTTTCAGAAATTAATGAGCCACCTTACTTCCATATTTACATGGACCCACGTTTCATTCCATTTGTGAAAATATTATGATATATAAATTGCCCGTAACGAGCGATTGACTCATGTTTGAGAATGATGAATCACTTCATACCTACATGTTTTCAATCCACTTTTGGCCTCATATGAGAATAGTAGACTAGAGCATCTTATTCATCCGTGGATGAATAATTGTGAACATAATTTTTGGTTGACCATGTTTTCAGAAAAAAAATGCTACTTAACACCTTCACTTGCCATAATTTTAAACGACTGAACTGATACATCTATAAAATAACACAGGACATAGAAAAACTATCTCAGACAAACTTCTCTTATTTTACCCTTCTTTAACAAATATATAAAATATGTTTGTCTATATAGGCCATGTTTAGTAATAATAACCGGATAGCATCATTTCACATACCAATGCAATGAATAAGATGAATTTTTCTATTCCAGAATGCAAGTTATGGTAAATATAGGAAAGAAAAGAGGAGATCAATCATCTTAAATTTTTTCAAAATTAAGAAATTTGTTGCTATGGTGGAACATAATTTAATTTGTGATAGACCTAGAGGTTGTGTACATCCTTTAAAATTAATCTTTTGAATCTTACGTGATACGTACCCTCAACCATCATTAGTGTTGTTGCTGAATGCTTATGATGGATGGACACTCGTCTTCTTCTTTTTTTTTAAAAAAATATACTTTTTGGATATTCTATCACTCTAATTTTTCATTTTATGATCTTACAAAGTATTTTCATATTTTCTACTAGAAGCTACACAAAATTGAGGAGGATGAGGATTAAATATTAAGGGAAGTTACATTACTTTTGCCGCACTTGATGAAGTAAAAGGCAATGGTTTGGAGGTAAGCTTTTGAAAAGTTTCTCAATTTACAATTTGTTTAATTTATTTTCTTTTTAAGTCATGTACAGAAATATTTTGATGTGTTCTTGAACAAATTTTATGTTATGAAATAAAAAGAAATTCTCTAGATCAAAATCTGAATGCATATTTGAATAATAAGATGTGCATGAATCATCAAATATACATTTCAATATTACCATGGTGTATTAAGATCTAAATACTAAATAGTAAGATTGCTTATTATTGTACATTTGATTATAAGAAAATCTCTATTAATAAATAAATAAATATAAAACTTAGAAAAATGGATAAAAGGACACTTTTTAACTTTTATTAGGCAAAACTCGATTATGGAAGAATATATGGTTTATAAAAAAAATTCGAAAGATTCAATTGATTTCTTCTAGGAAAAAACAAGTGTGAATGATAATAATAATGATCGAAAACCTTTGTTTTTCCTGTTGGTCAGCATGTGTTCAAACAAAAAAAGAAATCTTTGATTTTTTTCCCAGCTCACCCAATAAATCTCAAAAATATTTAGATAAAAATATCCAAGCGAGTCATAGGATCTTAGTGTGTTCAACAAATCTAATCATAATATATGTGTCATTTAAGCAATTTTCCCTAAAATTTAATGAAAACATACTATCGTGATTATGATGGCTAGTTGTGGTTGTTATGAAAGTCAATTGAGGATTGTATATTGACTTATGATGGTGTTTGGATAGTAGATATTTGTAATGGTTGTTTTAAAAGTTAATGAAAGTAGTTTGGTGGTGGTTGATAGCTCTATAATTTCCTGATCGATGTCAATATTAATAATTGTAAATAGTAGCTATTGTTAGTGTTGACTGATTGTAGTGATTGATAGTGGTGATGGTTGAAGATAGTAGTTGTGAGTTGATGAGGACAATGTTTAATAATGGTGTCCAATGATAATGGTAATTGATAATCGACGGAGTAAGGTTATATCGATGAATGTATGAAATTTGTGAAATACATGCTAAGAAATGATAAGTATTTTGAGAAACATTCTCCATATGAGATTTAACACCTCCCTTACCATAGTTACACACAAATGGACTGATTCATCAATAAATAAAGTAACCTATGACACGACGAAGCTATCTCAAATGATCTTCGCTTTCATCCCTTTAAAAATGTTTAGAATTTTTATTTTTAACTAAATAATTATTTTAATAATATTTGCATAGAACCATTTCACGTATTAGTGCGATGAATAACATAGAAGTTTTCTTGTTTAGAAATTAACTACAAGTACTAGTCAGATGGACTTAAGCTTTTAATGGATTTTTCCTGCGGAGATCAATCATCTTAGGTTTGACCAAATGGAAAGAGAATAATATTCATATGGTGGAAAAAAAATTAATTTGTGATAAATCTAGAGGTTAAGATCACTGTAGAAAATTTCGTTAGAAAGAGAAGCTTTCAAAAGTGATTTTCCAAAAGAGATATTTTTTTTAGAAATAAAATTCTGATTTAGGATGGGAGCTTTTATCTCACATCCAATTATGTAGTGAACCTTAGAGATGCATAGCCACAATCATCGTTTATCTGGTTATAAAATTTGATTAAAATTTGTGTATAAGGTCTAGCCTCGCAATATAGGTATAAGTATAAGTTAGTAATTTTTTTCCCATAAAATAAAAAATGAAATGAGAATAATGAAAATACAATAAACCACAGGAACAATTACACATAGTGAGAAGAAATAGATTCCATTGTATTATACTGGCCAAATCATGATCCTTTAGAATAAAAAATATTGATACTATAATATCATGTGTGTACTACTTTGATGTACAAATCTTGATGCTCCCCACTTCATCCAAATAATTTCCTTTTGAGAAAGGATTTTGGATTCCATAAATACAACTTGTTTTGCTTTCACAATGAGGTGATACCAAAAAATATGCATGAGGTGCATATTTATACATTTGAACTGAGGAAAAATTTGGATCATCAAGGATACTTCTCGTTCATTTGGTTCAATTATCGATTACATACCTTTTGAATAATATACATATTTTCATGCCAACAAAATTGATTACATAAATTAAAGATTTTCATTAATATGATTGTGACAAAATAAGTATTTAACAATGTCGGTAAACATGTCTATCATCATTTGCACACAAACAAAAAGTTTCGAACTTTAATTGAGGTTTACAATTTTATTGTATATGGGGAAGTTCGTGAAAGAAAGAAGAAATTAAGTCAAAGTTAAGAAAAATTGCAGGTTAGCTCACGAGAATTATATTAGAATAATTAATGAGATTGACTCATTAACAAAGTTTAATTTGCAGGTGATACCGAGATGTAAACCACATATTCGCGTTAACAAGTTGATAAAACATTTTATAGTTGGAACATGTATTGAATCTTGCAAGGGGGTTTACATAAAAAATTGGCAAGACATTAACTTCTTATCTGAACGTGAAATCCCTTCAAATATTGGTAAGAAAGGTGAAGGAAGTCAAAATGAAACGTATAGTTCCTTTATATATTTATATTATTATTGTCGTTTTCAAGTTCATTGTCCTTTCCATATTTGATTCTTATAACTTTGTAAAAATTTTATGGCCAGAAAAAAAAGAGAAAAAGAGAAAGAAATATTTATATGGATATCAGCAGTTAAACTTGGGAAATGATGCAACACATACGGGCTCAAGCGATTCTGCATTAAGGACTCCAATATAATCCTTTTTCTATCTTTGAGATTTTTAGCTCATACATACAAAAGAGAGTACAATAAAGAAGTTTTCAATTCCAGATATTTTGATATTGGAGGGGGAGGAGCCGTCTATTTACTCATTGAGTCTTCTCCTTGAAGCCGCGGGAAAGCGCCCTCGTGAGGATATAAGAAGAGCAATATATCAAAACAGAGAAAACACATGAATAGAGACCAAGAGCGGGAATATATGTTGGAAGCTCAGAGGAAGTCAAGGGTTGATGGGTAGCTGAGGTGAGAGATTGTATGAGTGAAGCTTCCTCCAGCTCAATGCCAGCACGAGCAGAGGTAGTAATTAGTTGAGTTGATGTTGTGATAGAGTCTCAAACACTATCTACTACACCACCAACTTCTGAGCGGATTCTTGCGTTCTCATTGAGTGCACCAGCCACCACCACCATCACTATTCATGTTCCAGGAGATACAAAATCCTCTACACCATTTCCAGACTCTGAAGACTAGGGCATTACTGATATATACCGTACTCCTAGTATTATAAGTGTTGTGGAGATGTGTCCCATAAGAACGAAAAAATAATTGCAACAATAAAGAGTGACTATATATTTTATATTTTGTATGACATCAACATATATTTGATTTTAATGATGGTTGAGGATCGGTGCATGACATTTTATGAATATGAATGTGACAACTATGCTGCATATATATGCATAAAACATGATAGTCTGGAATTGATAGTTCAAATATGTGCCATATGGATATGAATATTTTTTGTATCATTAATTACTTGTGTATGCATCTACAACTTGTGTTGGTTATAAGCTAGTGGATTAGAAAAGGATCATGAATTATTTTTGAATTTAGAACATTTGACTTATAAGATTGTCCAAAATAATTGAATACTTCATTGTT